>NW_026576235.1:0-137941 GCF_028641065.1 Leucoraja erinaceus | reverse complement strand
CAGGGCTGAGGAACTACAAGGTTGGAATCTGTGCAGGGGAGATTGCCCGAGACAATGACACCCAAATCACCTCCGCCACCAGGTAGTTTCTCCTGCTACCGCAGGTGGTGCAACACCCCTCCCTATACCCCTCACTCATGTTCATCCAGGGACCCCAGGATGCCCTTCCAGTTGAGATTATATTATAACCCAGATCCAGATTATATTATAATCTTTACAATATAAGATTATTAAGGGTTTGGACACGCTAGACCAGGAAACATGTTCCCAATGTTGGTGGAGTCCAGAACCAGGGGCCACAGTTTAAGAATAAGGGGTAAGCCACTTAGTACGGTGATGAGGAAACATTTTTTTCACCCAGAGAGTTGTGAGACTGTGGAATTCTCTGCCTCAGAGGGCGGTGGAGGCCGGTTCTCTGGATACATTCAAGAGAGAGCTAGGTAGGGCTCTTATAGATAGCAGTCAGGGGATATGGGGAGAAGTTAGGGACGGGGTACTGAAAGGGGATGATCAGCCATGATCACATTGAATGGCGGTGCTGGCTCAAAGGGCCGAATGGCCTACTCCTGCACCTATTGTTTATTTCAGAAACATAGAAAATAGGTACAGGAGGAGGTCATTCGGCCCTTCAAGCCAGCACCGCCATCCATTGTGATCATGGCTGTTCGTCCCCAATCAATAACCCGTGCCTGCCTTCTCCCCATATCCCTTGATACCACTAACCCATAGAGCTCTATCTAACTCACTCTTAAATCCATCCAGTGACTTGGGCTCCACTGCCCTCTGTGGCAGGGAATTCCACAAATTCACAACTCTCTGGGTGAAAAAGTTTTTTCTCACCTGTCTTAAATGGCTTACTCTTTATTGTAAGATTCTGGCCCCTGGTTCTGGAGTCGCCCAACATTGGGACCATTTTTCCAATTGCCTATTGTCTATTGAGGCAGGGGCTCATACGCACGTCCTCCAACACCATCCACCACACCCACCCTCCCGATGTAGTCTCCTACCATCGGCAACAACGTGCAGATCTAGCGATCTAACATTCTGGTGTAGATGTGTGACCATACACAATCGAAGGTTCATGGGATATGTGAACATCTAGTTTGAGATCTGGTGCCCCTGGTCTATACTGCTTGACTAAGTCATAACATGTGTTATTTAGCCTGGTGCTACATCTTGGCAGGACAAATCAAAATAGGACGTACATGGTAAATGGTAGGGAATTGAAGAATGCAGGTGAACAGAGGGATCTGGGAATAACTGCACAGTTCCCTGAAAGTGGAATCTCATGTAGATAGGGTGGTAAAGAAATCTTTTGATGTGCTGGCCTTTATAAATCAGAGCATTGAGTATAGAAGTTGGGATGTAATGTTAAAATTGTACAAGGCATTGGTGAGGCCAATTCTGGAGTATGGTGTACAATTTTGGTCGCCTAATTATAGGAAGGATGTCAACAAAATAGAGAGAGTACAGAGGAGATTTACTAGAATGTTGCCTGGGTTTCAGCAACTAAGTTACAGAGAGAGGTTGAACAAGTTAGGGCTTTATTGTTTGGATTGCAGAAGGTTAAGGGGGGACTTGATAGAGGTCTTTAAAATGATGAGAGGGATAGACAGAGTTGACGTGGAAAAGCTTTTCCCACTGAGAGTAGGGAAGATTCAAACAAGAGGACATGACATGAGAATTAAGGGTTTTCCGTGCTGTATTAGTTATATGCTTATATGGTCAAGCACTTACAAATACACCAGGTGGCGACGTGATAGCTGCCTCGCCAAAAGGTCGTCTCGTCCTTTACATTTGTTGTTGTTTTTTACATTGTGTTAAATGTATGTTAAGTGTTTTTTATCGTTGTATTATGTGGTGCTGTTGGGAAGGGGGACGGCGTTGGGGTGGGGGTTATTGGGGGTCCGCACTGCGGCCTAACATCGAGGAGTTGGCGGCCTTTTGAAAGGAAATTAACTTTGGGAACTGCAACCGCGGAAAGCGTGCAGTATTTAATATCGTGGAGCTGGCGGTCCTTGCCGGGGACCTCGAAGGTCCAAGCGCGGGAAACTGCGGACATTAACATCATAGAGCTCGCTGTCCCTGGTTAGTGACCGACTTCGGGAGCCCCAATCCGCTTTTCAACCGCCCCGATTGTGGGAGCTTCCACCGCCCCGACGCGGAGGCTTCAGCCGTCCCGACGCGGGGGCTTCGATCGCCGGCTGCGGGAGCTTCGATCGCCCCGACTGCGGAGGCTTCAAGAATAAAGTGGGGAAAAAGATTAGACTTTATTGTCTACCAGAAATAGACCTAGGGTTGAGATTTTTGATTGGAGAAAGGCTAATTTTGATGAGATGCGAGATGATTTAAAAGTAGTAAACTGGGACATTTTGTTTTATGGGAAAGATGTAGAAGAGAAATGAAGGACATTTAAAGGTGAAATTTTAAGAGTACAGAATCTTTATGTTCCTGTTCGGTTGAAAGGAAACAGTAAAAATTGGAAAGAGCCCTGGTTTTCAAGGGAAATTGGACATGTTGTTCACAAAAAGAGGGAGAACTACAATAATTATAGGCAGCATGAAGTAAATGAAGTGCTTGAGGAGTATAAGGAATGTAAAAAAGAATCTTAAGAAAGAAATTAGAAAAGCTAAAAGAAGATATGAGGTTGCTTTGGCAAGTAAGGTGAAAGTAAATCCAAAGGGTTTCTACAGCTATATTAATAGCAAAAGGATAATGAGGGATAAAATTGGTCCATTGGAGAGACAGAGTGGACAGCTATCTGCAGAGCCAAAAAAGATGGGGGAGATATTGAACAATTTTTTTTCTTCGGTATTCACCAAGGAGAAGGATATTGAATTATGTGAGGTAAGGGAAACTAGTAGAGTAGCTATGGATACCATGAGGTTCAAAGTAAAAGAAGTACTGACACTTTTGAAAAATATAAAAGTGGATAAGTCTCCAGGTCCTGACAGGATATTCCCTAGGACATTGAGGGAAGTTAGTGTAGAAATAGCCGGGGCTATGACAGAAATATTTCAACTGTCATTAGAAACGGGAATAGTCCCCGAGGATTGGCATACTGCGCATGTTGTTCCATTGTTTAAAAAGGGTTCTAAGAGTAAACCTAGCAATTATAGACCTGTTAGTTTGACTTCAGTGGTGGGCAAATGAATGGAAAAGATACTTAGAGACAATATATATAAGCATCTGGATAAACAGGGTCTGATTAGGAACAGTCAACATGGATTTGTGCCTGAAAGGTCATGTTTAACTAATCTTGAATTTTTTGAAGAGGTTACTAGGGAAATTGACGAGGGTAATGCAGTGGATGTTGTCTATATGGACTTTAGTAAGGCCTTTGACAAGGTTCCTCATGGAAGGTTGGTTAAGAAGGTTCAACTGTTGGGTATAAATGAATAGCAAGTTGGATTCAACAGTGGCTGAATGGGAGAAGCCAGAGGGTAATGGTGGATGGCTGTTTATCGGGTTGGAGGCAGGTGACTAGTGGGGTGCCTCAGGGATCTGTGTTGGGTCCTTTGTTGTTTGTCATGTACATCAATGATCTGGATGAAGGTGTGGTAAATTGGGTTAGTAAGTATGCAGATGATACCAAGATGGGGGGTGTTGTGGATAATGAAGAGGATTTCCAAAGTCTACAGAGTGATTTAGGCCATTTGGAAAAATGGGCTGAAAGATGGCAGATGGAGTTTAATGCTGATAAATGTGAGGTGCTATACCTTGGCAGGACAAATCAAAATAGGACGTACATGGTAAATGGTAGGGAATTGAAGAATACAGTTGAACAGAGGGATCTGGGTATAACCGAGCATAGTTCCTTGAAGGTGGAATCTCATATAGATAGGGTGGTAAAGAAAGCTTTTGGTATGCTAGCCTTTATAAATCAGAGCATTGAGTATAGAAGCTGGGATGTAATGTTAAAATTGTACAAGGCATTGGTGAGACTAAATTTGGAGTATGGTGTACAATTTTGGTCGCCCAATTATAGGAAGGATGTCAACAAAATAGAGAGACTACAGAGGAGATTTACTAGAATGTTGCCTGGGTTTCAACAACTAAGTTACAGAGATAGGTTGAATAAGTTAGGTCTTTATTCTCTGCAGCGCAGAAGGTTAAGGGGGGACCTGATAGTGGTCTTTAAAATGATGAGAGGGATAGACAGAGTTGATGTGGACAAGCTTTTCCCTTTGAGAATAGGGAAGATTCAAACAAGAGGACATGACTTCAGAATTAATGGACAGAATTTAGGGGTAATATGAGGGGGAACTTCTTTACTCAGAGAGTGGTAGCGGTGTGGAATGAGCTTCCAGTGGAAGTGGTGGAGGCAGGTTCATTGGTATCATTTAAAAATAAATTGGATAGGCATATGGATGAGAAGGGAATGGAGGGTTATGGTATGAGTGCAGGCAGGTGGGACTAAGGGAAAAAAAGTTGTTCGGCACGGACTTGTAGGGCCGAGATGGCCTGTTTCCGTGCTGTAATTGTTATATGGTTATATGTTATATGGCTATTGCCTACCGTCACAATGAGGAATGTGGGGAATCCGCTATGGTGGATATTTATGTTAACTTTTATGAAGTTGTGTGGCTTGTTGCTTTTTTTTCTGGTATGACTGTATAGTAAATCGAATTTCACTGGTGTGCGTGGCAATAAAGAACAGTTGGACAGAGAAACTGTAGTGTGTATCTCTGGTCGCTCCATTGCAGGCAGGATATGGTCTCTTTGAGGAAATGGATGTTATCAGAATGTTGTCAATATTAGCGGGAATTAGCTCTTGTGTTTTGTGTTTCGTAGGTCATCGGCAGTGAAGAATATGCATAGTGGAATTGAAACGAGGAGAAATATATTCAGTCGGAGACTGGTGAATCTGTCATAGCCTTTGTTACAGAAGGCTGTGGAGGCGAAGTCGATGTATTTGTTTAAGGCAGAGATAGATAGATTAGTTGTGGTGTCAGGTGTTATGGGGAAAGGGCATGAGTGTTAGGAGGGGGAGATAGATCACCAATGACTCAATGGCAGACAAGACTTGATGGGCCGAATGGCCTAATTCTGCTCCAGCACTTAAATGTTGTGAGGAGCAGGGTTGCTTACAAAGTGGATGAATGCTACGTGGGATGCGTTGAAAGGGTCGCTGTAGAGGCAGATTAAATTGGTGCATTTTAAGAGACTTTAGATTGGGTCTTGAATATGTATGGATTGGAGTGATCTGGTTCACGTGCTGGAAGGGAGGTTAGATTAATTTGGCATACTGTTCGGCCCGAACATTATGCACAGAACGGCCTGTTCCTCGGCAGTACAGTTCTATGTTATGTCCAGTATATCGCTTTCTGGTTACTCTTGAAAAATGGACTTGCCAATTGGGTAGCAACGAACGATTCGAATGGACATATGGGATCGCAGATATTTCAGATGAACCGTTTCGATCAAACTTGCCTGATGTCACAAAACTTTAGAAGAATGACTAGCGATCCTGTAAAGGTGCTTAGTCTGACACTTACTTTACTAAAGCACATGGTACACACGTCCCAGCACTGGCTGCATCCAGCCTACAGGCATACCGGAACCAAAATGGGAGGAAGCAAGGGGAGGATATCATAGTTATACTGATATGATGGGGCGTGTTAATGGTGATGAGGTAGATACATTATAGGTTGCATGCATAAACCATCTACATCCTTTCCCTTACAATTTAAACAAAGTTACAATAATAGCAGGTTAATTATACAGGACCTGCAAAGCTAAACGAAGTCTCCGTATCGAGCCGGAGGTTTGACAATCCGACCCGAGCGAGTGCGCACAGCACCCTCCCCCTCCCCAACCCGAAAGAAGAGGAGGAGGAACGGGAACAGGAACAGGAGGGAGGGAAAAGGCATGCGGGGACCCCAGCTTGAAAGGAGAACTGGGAGACACAGGTGAACCAGGTGAAACAGAAGGGGTAGAATGATCAGAAGTCGGAGAGAGAGAGGGACTGGCAGGGGGCGAGCGGGCTCGGAGAGGCAAAACCAGGAAGAGCAGAGGGAGGAGACCGAGGCACGCGAACCGAGCGTGGCATGCAGCGGGCAGAGGGTAGGTTATTGGAAGGGGGCTCAACACGCGATGGAGGGGAATAAGGAACAGCAGGAGGTGGTTTAGTCTCGTTGACCGCCAACAGGTGCTGGCGGAGGGGCTGCTCCTTGCCTTCTGGCTGCATTTTTCACCCACCATCCTCATCTTTGGACACCCTGTGCGTAGGGGAGAGCGTAGGGCTGAAGATGTCCTGGTTGGGTTGCTCCTGGGCCTGGCCAAGCTGGCCATCCGCGAGTCACGGCGGCAGGCGGCGGAGGGCTCTACCCGGGCCAGCTGCCTGCCCCTTTTCCGGGGTTACATCCGTGCCCGGGTGGGATTAGAAAGGGAATATGCCCTGTCTGTGGGCACCCTGAGGGAGTTCCGTGACCGCTGGGCTCCGCAGGGTGTTGAATGTATCCTCAATAGGATGGTATCATAATTGTATAATAGTTTATTATGGATATATGTTTGTACAGGTGCACAACCTTTTATCCGAAAGCCTTGGGACCAGACACTTTTCGTAATTCAGAATTTGTCGGTCTTGGGAATGGAAATGTTTTAGCGTAGACTTTAATGGCTGGCTCAGTGGTAGAGTGTTCGGCTCATATCCGCAAGGTCGCGAGTTTGCGCCTTGATCCCGGCAGTTACTCGGTCGCAAGTTTGAGTCTTCAATGTCGTTTTTTCTTGCAGAATAAATGTTTGTATGAAATGCAGTGTAGGAGAGGTGTACTGACTGTGTGGGCAGAACTTTGGAAGTGATTGCCCACCAGTCTAAAAAGCCGCTGTGTCTCCCTGTCCCTGGGATAGCAGGGGGCGATCAAACAGCACAATACCCCCCTCCCCCTCCAACTCCAGAGGAATCCTCTCCCCGATGGGCCGCTACGGCGAAAAGTGGCAGTTTGCCCACAGCCCGAGCTGCGCCACCCCAAGAACAAGACGCACCTTGCACACCATCAGCTTCTGCCCCTACGTGTTCCCCTGGAGTTGGAGCGGGGCTGGGCTGGAGTTGCTGCTGGCTGTGGGTCTCTGGGATCTCCGTGCTTTCAGTGGGCCTGGGGGTCGCTGTCCCGTTGGTCCTGACGTCTCCGGCCACCCCCCTGGACTGGAGCTGAGACTGGGAACTGTACCGCCCTTGCCCCCTCCCTCTGCAACTGCAAACAACCCCTCTCTCCTGCAAGGGCGGTACAGTTCCCGGAGGATAGCAGGTGGCCGGAGACGTCAGGACCAACAGGAACCCGCTCCCCGATGGGCCCCTACGACGCCCCGAGCTGCGCCCCGTCATCCGCAACCCATGTTCCTCTGTAGTTGGACTGGGCTGGGATGCTGTTGGCTGTGGGTCTCTGGGTTCTCCGTGCTTGCGGTGGGCCTGGTGGTCGATGTCCAATTGGTCCTGACGTCTCCTGAAGGTTCTTTAGTAAGTTGTCAGTTTCTTTGTTGAACTAAATTAAGGCGCATGTTGCAATCAAAAGCGCTTGAACAATTGGTTGGGAAGACAGCCTAACTGTAAGAAAGACGACTGCGCCTGCTGGCAGCCATCGCCGACTTGAAGACAGTACAAAGCCCCCGCGCTGGTGCAATGAGCGGGGAGCTGGAGAGGGGAGGGAAGGGGTCATACACATGGCCGGGAAGCAGAGGGGTGTAGGTGGGGTGAAACTGAAGGGAGCGACAATCTGCTGCTGCCTACACTGTGTATCGTGTCTACCGTGGGAACTTTTTAACTCAGCGGGCAGGCAGCAGCATATTGTCAATTATTAACCCTCCCGCGCAATATACCCTCACCTTCTCTTTTATGAATGGGGATTTAGTTCCCCTTTCTTCCAGGACCGACCGGAGGTTCCGATGTCACCTCTGCGGGCCGCCCTCGGTGAACGTCCTGTCTCCCTGTCCCTGGAATAGTAGGGGGCGATCAAACAGCACAATACCCCCCTCCCCCTCCAACTCCAGAGGAATCAGCTCCCGATGGGCCGCTACGGCGACAAGTGGCAATTCGCCCACAGCCCGAGCTGCGCCACCCCAAGAACAAGACGTTATTCTTGCACACCATCAGCTTCTGCCCATACGGGGAGCGTATTCTTCTGGAGTTGGAACGGGGCTGGGCTGGAGTTGCTGATCTGGGATCTCCGTGGGGGTCGGTGTTCCGTTGGTCCTGACGTCTCCGGTGACTGGCACTGTGCTGCTAGCATCGCGACGTGAAGACAGTACAAAGCCCTCGCGCCGGTGCAATGAGCGGGGAGCTGGAGAGGGGAGGGAAGGGGTCACACACATGGCCGGGAAGCAGAGGGGTGTAGGTGGGGTGAAACTGAAGGGAGCGACAATCTACTGCTGCCTGCACGCTGTTAAAAGGTTTGCACGCAAGACTCACGATACACTGTGTATCGTGAGTCTACCGTGGGAACTTTTTAACTCAAGTAGCAGCATATTGTCAATTATTAACCCTCCCGCGCAATATACCCTCATCTTCTCTTTTATGAATGGGGATTTAGTTCCCCTTTCTTCGAGGACCGACCGGAGGTTCCGCTGTCACCTCTGCGGGCCGCCCTCAGTGAACGTTTTCAAGGACCTTTCTTCAAGGACCGAAAAAATGTCGCTATTCGGAGGTTTTCATTATTTGGATCGTCGGATAAAAGGTTGTGCACCTGTATTGTATTTATGGTGGTGGGTTCTGGCTTGTTTTATTGTAGTGTAAGTATTATTTTTTAATAACTGAATAAATATTTTGTAACTATAAAAAAAAACAAAAAAAAACAGGTGCTGGCGGCTACTTATCAGCAGGCTGTAGGACCCTGGGCACCAAGGATTGCTGGGCGATCGGCATCGGAGGGCGAATAATGCGGGACATGAGCCATTGGGCAGGGGATCGCTTGGTACTGTCCCTGGAGATATTCCGAAGGTTCAACAGACCCCTGGTAGAAATCACCATTCGAGAGATAGGATTGTTAAGCAGGTGCTTTGCACTGCGCACCGCACGTTCAGCCAATCCATTGCTCTGCGGGTACTCCGGGCTGCTCGTGTAGTGATTGAAGTTCCACTTCGCAGCGAAAGCTTTAAACTCAGCACTAGTAAATTACCGGCCGTTGTCAGTCTGCAACCGAACGGGAGAACCAAACGTGGCGAAGTGTCATCGGAGCTTGCTGATGACCATCTCCGAGTTGATGGCAGGGAGAAGGTCCACCTCAAACCAGCTTGTGTAAGAATCTACTAACACGAGGTAGTGCTTCCCATGCCATTCAAAAATGTCGGCAGCCAGCGATGACCAAGGCATGTCAGGGGCAGGCTGTTGTAGCAGCGGCTCTCGCTGCTGATGCGGGGCAAGAGAGTTGCAGTCCGGGCAGGAGGCCACTCTGGCCTTGATGTACTTCGCCATGCCCGGCCAATAGTACTATTCCTGGGCATGCGAGATGGTGGCGTCGGCCCCAGGATGCCCCATGTGGGCAGCATTGAAGTACAAGCCGTACAGCGAGGCAGGGACGACCACCTTGTGGCCCTTGATGATAATACCATCGATGAGCACCAGCTCATCATGAACCAGGAAGAAGGGGTGAACACCAGCAGGTAAAGAGTTGCGTTAGACAGGCCATCCACGCCTGATGACAGCGGCAAGCTGTTGGAGATCGGGGTCGTTGGCGGTGTGCTCAACCAGGCATTGGAGCTGCTTGGAAGGGACGAAGTTCACGTTCAGCACCTGTAGGTCATCCTGCTTGAAGGGGTGCTGGTCACATGAGGTCCGGGGGGCCCGGGACAGCGCGTCAGCCACATGCATCTCGGTGCCCCTCTTATAGACGATTTTAAAGTCAAACCACTGTAGCTGCAGCATCATCCGCTGTAGCCTGGCTGGAGTGATGTGGATGGGCTTGTTTAGGATCGTCACCAGGGGTTGGTGGTCCGTCTCCACAGTGAACCTGTTGCCAAAGAGGAAGTCTTTAAACTTTGAACAAGCGAACACAATTGCCAGCAGCTCCTTCTCTATCTGCGCGTAGCGCTGCTCCGTGTCCATCATGGTCCTAGAGGCATAGGAGACCGGCTGCAGTGAACCATCCTCATGCGGCTGCAGGCAAGCAGCACCCAGACCAAAACAAGAAGCGTCGCACGTAACCACAACAGGATGATGTAAATCAAAGAACCTCAGAGTGGGTGTGCTGATCAGCTTCTTCTTCAGTAGGTCGAAAGCCTGCTGGTGGTGTGGGAACAAGGACCAGGCAATGTCCTTTTTAGTAAGCTGTCTTAGGGGTGAGCTCAACTCGCTGAGGTCAGGGATAAACTTGCCCAGGTAGTTGATCATGCCCAGGAAGCGCTGTAGACTGGCAACATCCGTAGGGGCAGGCAGCTCGGAGATGGCGTTTGTCTTTTGCGGGTTGGGCTTCAACCCGTGGGCCGTAAAAATGCGGCCAACATACGGGACCTCAGGTACCCGGAACCGGCATTTTGACGGGTTCAGCTTGAGATTGATCTGCCATGCGCGGTCCAGGATTCTGCGGAGGTTGCGGTCATGCTCAGCCACATCTCTGCCGTAGACCAGAATGTCGTCCACAGTAATCGCACAGGGCAGACCTGCAAACAGTTGCTCCATGGAGCGCTGGAATACCTCACTAGCGGAGTTGATGCCGAACGTCATCCGCAAGAATTTAAACCTGCCGAAGGGTGTACCGAATGTTGTCAAGTCCGAGGAGCGTTTGTCCAGGGGTATTTGCCAAAATGAACTCCTGGCATTGAGGACGGAAAACACCGTGGCTTGTCCGACCTGGACGGCAACATCTTCACCGGTCCTCATAGGGTAGTGGGGCTACTTGATCGCCAAGTTCAAGTCCATGGGGTTGATGCACACCCGTATCTCATTTTTTCCTTTCTTCATCGTGGCGACCATGGTGGAGACCCACTCGGTGGGCTCGCTGACTGACGCCAGCACTCCCATGTCAACCATATCCTTCAGCATAGCCTCCACCTTGCCCTTCATGGCGAACAACACTCTGTGTGGCGTGCGGATCACAGGCACCACGGAGGGGTCAGTCACAATTTTATACACCAGCGGCAGCTTTCCCAGCTTGTCGTCGAAAAGGTCAGAATACTCAGATAGTGGATCCATCACAGCTTGTACCTCGTGGACCGTGCGGTCGAAAGATACCAGACCGAGATCCTGGCAGGTCTGGTTGCTCAGTAAAGGGACACAGTCGCAATCCAGAATAAAGAACGACGGGTCACGGAATGATTTCTGCAGCACACAGTGGAAGGTCGCCCGCCACACAGGTGTTAGCTCCTCTCCCCCATAGGCACGCAAAACAGAGCGATCAGCAGTCAACAGCTCATTATTCCTTATCTGGCAGAAAAGCGATGTTGACATAACGTTGACCTTTGCACCCGTACCTAGCTTAGCAGAGAATGACTTGTTGTTCACCGTAATGAGCACAGAAGGATCGGGGAGGCGAGATCGGCTGTGAAGGACTGTGTAAACACTTGCCTCTCCCATGGAATATCCGAGCTCAGAGTCGGGGGCAGTGTCGACAGAGGACTGAGAATCCATCTCACTATCAACTTGCTGAAGGTTGTTTAGGATTCGCCTTGGAGTTGATGGCACATTCCCACGGGATCGGCAGGCAGCTGCATAGTGGTTCATTTTTCTGCAGAAATTGCAGGATTTTCCAAGAGCCGGGCACTGGGACTGCATGGGGTGGACATAGTTACAATTAGGACACTTTTGAGACCGCGGGTCTCGAGATGTACGAGCGGGCCGCATTGGAGGGCAAAAGTTGTCCTGCATACGACGTGGCCCTGCAACGCCAGTCAGATGTACGGCTCGGCTGTCAGATCCCCTCAGTCCATGTGTAGGAGTTACCTCTTCGGCGAAGCGGCATGCATGCATTGCCTGAGTCAGGGTCAGGTAAGGCCGCTGCAGCAAATCAGCACGCAATTTCTGGTCCAACATGCCAGTAACGAGAATGTCCCTGGTGAGCTGGTCGCACATAGTCTCAATACGGCACCGCTGAGCAAGGTAGCGCAGGTCAGCGATGAAACACTCGACAGGTTCATCCGGCTGTTGCTTCCATATAACCATATAACAATTACAGCACCGAAACAGGCCATCTCGGCCCTACAAGTCCATGCCGAACAAATTTTTTTCCCCTTAGTCCCACCTGCTTGCACTCGTACCATAACCCTCCATTCCCTTCTCATCCATATGCCTATCCAATTTATTTTTAAATGATACCAATGAACCTGCCTCCACCACTTCCACTGGGAGCTCATTCCACACCGCCACCACTCTCTGCGTAAAGAAGTTCCCCCTCATATTACCCCTAAACTTCTGTCCCTTAATTCTGAAGTCATGTCCTCTTGTTTGAATCTTCCCTATTCTCAAAGGGAAAAGCTTGTCCACATCAACTCTGTCTATCCCTCTCATCATTTTAAAGACCTCTATCAGGTCCCCCCTTAACCTTCTGCGCTCCAGAGAATAAAGACCTAACTTATTCAACCTATCTCTGTAACTTAGTTGTTGAAACCCAGGCAACATTCTAGTAAATCTCCTCTGTACTCTCTCTATTTTGTTGACATCCTTCCTATAATTTGGCGACCAAAATTGTACCCCATACTCCAGATTTGGTCTCACCAATGCCTTGTACAATTTTAACATTACATCCCAGCTTCTATACTCAATGCTCTGATTTATAAAGGCTAGCATACCAAAAGCTTTCTTTACCACCCTATCTATATGAGATTCCACCTTCAAGGAACTATGCACGGTTATACCCAGATCCCTCTGTTCAACTGTATTCTTCAATTCCCTACCATTTACCATGTACGTCCTATTTTGATTTGTCCTGCCAAGGTGTAGCACCTCACATTTATCAGCATTAAACTCCATCTGCCATCTTTCAGCCCATTTTTCCAAATGGCTAAATTTCCGTGAGAAAAACCGAGCCCGCTCCAATATGCGGTTGGAGGGCAGGTCGCAAATCTCGGCAAACTTGTGCAAAAGACATACCGGGTCATCGGCAGATTCAGCTGTCTCGACGGGCTGGCCATTGTCATCCAGGACTGCTGGATCGTAGACGAAAGCCTGAGCTCTCTTCATGGCGTCAGGACCTGCCAGGTTAAGCAGGAGGGAGGCTCTGACCGCGGCTGGGTCATTCCTGTGCACAATGTTAACGAAGTGGGTGTAATCCATCACAAAGTAGCCCATAGCTCCGCAATGTCAGCATCAAAGACAAGGGGAGATGGTTTTCGGCACGAGGATGCCATTTAAAGGGAAGGCCAAACAGGGAACACAGGGTAGCAATGAAAAGAAAACCGGTAAACGGGAGGGCGAGTTTAACTAGCTGACACCATGTAAAGGTGCTTAGTCTGACACACTGTAACCTTTACTAAAGAATTTATTAAAGCACATGGTACACAGGTCCCAGCACTGGCTGCATCCAGCCTGCAGGCATACCGGGACCAAAATGGGAGGAAGCAAGGGGAGGATATCATAGTTATACTGATATGATGGGGCGTGTTAATGGTGATGAGGTAGCTACATTATAGGTTGCATGCATAAACCATCTACTGATCCCAACAGACATTATAAGCAATTTTAAAGTTGCTTGATATTTTCTGAGAGTTCAGTTCCAACATGCCTTCGCCAAGTCTCTAGATTTTTTCAACAACTGTATTTAAGATTCTTTGGTTTCACATAGTCACTTCACCTCTTCTCCACCCTAGTGGATACCCTATAAACTGTAACAAACGTAGAATAATGGAACTTGGCGGGTGATTCATCCACTATTTTCACTTCATTTAGCGGATTATAAATGGGGATCGCAGAGGCATTATAAGGTTTCTATGTTCGTGTATTTATCTTGCATTTTTGTTTATTCATTCATGTTCCACTCAGCCCTTCTTAACAGGATATATTTGTTTCTTTCGAACATTTGAAGACATCCCTGCCAAAATCGATTGTAAAATGTTCAGAGATTAACTGAAAATCTGACTAGACTGATGGGTCAAAATTGGCAGCCTCACGCTGCCAGCAGTGGACATATTGTTACAAAGATATTCGACTTGTGGCATTCAATGTGCTTCACGCTGCAATGCAATTCCAAGTGTGTAGACCTTGGGAGCTATGGTTGAACGTGGATATCATCAAAGGTGTTCACTGAGTGAAGATTCTATTCAAGGGTCACACTAAACATACATTTTGTTACAAATCGACAAATTCTCCCAGTAAGATGGGGAGGTCAAGGACACTGCTGGTGCCTCTGGCTGCTACACATGTGAGAAGTGCCTCCAGTTGGAGGATAGCTAATGCTATCCCACTTTTCAAGAAAGGAGCGAGAGATAAAACGGGGAATTAGCGACCAGTTAGCCTGACTTCGGTGGTGGGAAAGATGCTGGGATCAATTATTAAAGAGGTAATAATGGGGCATTTGGATAGCAGCAAAAGGATTAGTCCAAGTCAGCATGGATTTATAAAAGAAAAATCATGCTTGACTAATCTTCTTGGATTTTTTGAGGATGTGACAAGTCAAATGGATGAAGGGGTGCCAGTGTATCTAGGCTTTCAGAAAGCCTTTGATAACATCCCGCACTTGAGAATGGTGACAAAAATTAGAGCACATGGTATCGGGGGTAGGGCGTTGACATGGATAGAAAGTTGGTTGGCAGACATGAAGCAAAGAGTAGGAGTGAACGGGCCCCTTTCAGAATGACAGGCAGTGGCGAGTGGAGTGCCGCAAGGCTCGGTGTTGGGGCCGCAACTGTTTACCGTATATATTAATTAGGAGCAAGTTTGCGGATGACACAAAGCTGGGTGACAGTGTGAGCTGTGAAGAGGATGTTAGGAGATTGCAGGGTGACCTGGACAGGTTGGGTGAGTGGGCAGATACGTGGCAGATGCAGTATAATATAGATAAATGTGAGGTTATCCACTTTGGTGGCAAAAATAAGGAGGCGGGTTATTATCTCAATGGGGTTAGGTAAGGTAAGGGGGAGGTGCAGCGAGACCTGGGAGTCCTTGTACACCGGTCACTGAAAGTTGTCGTGCAGATACAGCAGGCAGTGAAGAAAGCTAATGGAATGTTGGCCTTCATAACAAGAGGATTTCAGTATAGGAGTAGGGAGGTTCTTCTGTAGTTGTCTAGGGCTCTGGTAAGACCACATCTGGAATATTGTTTGCAGTTTTGGTCACCTAATTTGAGGAAGGACATCCTTGTGATTGAGGCGTATGTTCACGAGATTGATCCCAGGGATGCCGGGACTGTCATATGAAGAAAGATCGAAAAGACTAGGCTTGTTTTCACTGGAGTTTAGAAGGATGAGGGGGTTCTTACAGAAACAGATAAAATTATAGAAGGACTGGACAGGCTAGATTCAGGAAAAATGTTCCCAATGTTGGACGAGTCCAGTTCCAGTCTTAGAGTCTTAGGCGATTTCGGACTGAGGTGAGAAAAAAATGTCACCCAGCGAATTGTGGATTTGTGAAATTCCCTGCCACAGAGGGTAGCGGAAGCCAAATTACTGGATGGATTTACGAGAGAGTTAGATAGAGCTCTAGGGGCTGGTGGAATCAAAGGATATGGGGAGGAGGCCGGCAAGGGTTATTGATTGGGGACGATCAGCCATGATCACAATGAATGGCGGTGCTGGCTCGAAGGGACTGCCTCGATGTCTTGTTTCGCGAAGGTCATTCATGTTTCGATGTTTTAATCGAATTTCCTTCTCGTACTGCATTGTTAGCAAGGCCCATTCGATTGATTTAGTTACCTAAACCGTGGGGAACAACGCTGCCATATACACCTGGACAAATGCACCAACCAAATGCCATTGGCTAATTACGCATCTGTACTGTGGAAGTTGTTTAAATGATGGTGGATCATTTTCAGAAAAAAAGGCTAGTTCCAGTTAGGCGATAGGATAAATACGGCAAAGAAAGGGAACTGTGGATGACGAAATAAGTCGTAAATTTGGTTAAAATGTAAAGGAAAGCGCATGGAAGGATAAAGACAGGGACTATGTGTATTACAAAGAAAGGGGAAACAAAATCAATAGGGCGATTATAAGTTCCAAAACGTGGTAGGAAATTACTTAGCGGAGTCAGGTTAACGAAATCCCGAAATATTCTAATACCTATATTAAAAGCAAGAATTACCGTGGAGATGGTAGGGCAGTCCAAGGGTAAATTATCTAATTTGTGCTTGAAGCCTGAAGATGTAGACGAGGCACAAACATTTTCTTTGCAAGTGTTTTCACGGAGGAGAAGGATATAGAGGACTGTGAGACCAGTGAGACCAATACTGATGTGCGAGGACAGCGTGAGATTAAAATGGTGCAGGTGGAGCTCGGTAATCCCGAGGACCAGATGGATCAATTCCAGTTTATTGGGCGAGGGAAGAGGAAAGATTGCAGGCGCCTTGATGGAGATGTATGCGTCTCCGCTGGCCACAGGCGCTGCCCCGGAAGTCTAGCGAGTAGTTAAGCTTTTCCTTTATTTAAGAAGGGAGGTGGAGAGATTCCAGGGAAATAAAGGCCAGTGAGCAGCAGGTCAGTGTCTGAGAAATTATGGGAAAGCAATCTCCGGGATAGGGTACTCTCATTGGGAAAATTAAGGACAGGTAGCTTACCGCTGCACAACGCATACAAATTAAGCTTTTTGAGCAGGTGACGAAGGTGATCAATGAGTATCGGGCAGTAGATGTTGTCTACATGAATGTTAATAAGGCATTGTATACCACACTGCCATGGTAGGCTGCCCTGAAGTTTCTTCTTCCTCTTGTCCGGCCATCTTCTATATCACGTCTTTCCAGTGGTTGGAGCAGGCGAGCGCAGCGGCATTTAGTTCGGCCAGGTCATCTTCGGTACATTGTGGAGCTTGGCTGCATCTCATGATGTGAAGATGAACATGTGCGACATTAATAGCGGCTTTATCGTATGGATTTTGAACTAACTTACTGATTAAAAAAACAGGGTTTGAGTATAGAAGTTGGGATGTAATGTTAAAATTGTACAAGGCATTGGTGAGGCCAATTCTGGAGTATGGTGTACAATTTTGGTCGCCTAATTATAGGAAGGATGTCAACAAAATAGAGAGAGTACAGAGGAGATTTACTAGAATGTTGCCTGGGTTTCAGCAAATAAGTTACAGAGAAAGGTTGAACAAGTTAGGGCTTTATTCTTTGGAGCGCAGAAGGTTAAGGGGGGACTTGATAGAGGTTTTTAAAATGATGAGAGGGATAGACAGAGTTGACGTGGAAAAGCTTTTCCCACTGAGAGTAGGGAAGATTCAAACAAGGGGACATGACATGAGAATTAAGGGACTGAAGTTTAGGGGTAACATGAGGGGGAACTTCTTTACTCAGAGAGTGGTAGCTGTGTGGAATGAGCTTCTAGTGAAGGTGGTGGAGGCAGGTTCGTTTTTATCATTTAAAAATAAATTGGATAGTTATATGGATGGGAAGGGAATGGAGGGTTATGGTCTGAGCGCAGGTATATGGGACTAGGGGAGATTATGTGTTCGGCACGGACTAGAAGGGTCGAGATGGCCTGTTTCCGTGCAGTAATTGTTATATGGTTATATGGTTAGGGTTGTGGGGGAAGGACAGTATTCAGGCTGCACGTTTGTGACCAGTGGTTGCACAGGGCTGTGTTGTGGAACGGCTATTGTTTGTGATACAAATACATTCTTGGACGTAAACGTATACTTGTCAGTACATTTGCTGATGACAGCAAGATTGCTGGGGCCACGGAAACTGAGGAATGCCGTCAAATTCTACACCGGCATATAGATCAGCTGCAGAAATTGGCGGAGACATCGCTGACGGGGTTTATCGGAGCAAGCGTATGAGTTCTTGCATTTTTGACGCAGAAATGTTGGTGAAATATAAGTTCATGACATTACCCTTCACAGCCTTGATGAACATCGGGATCTTGGAGTCCAAGTCCATAACTCCCTGAAAATGGCACCACACAGAAAGTGTGTCAAATGAGACACATGGTATGTTTGCTTCCATAGATCGGACCATTGCGTATAAGAGCCAGTGTATAAGAGTGTTATGCAGATGAAGCATATGATTGCGGGGAGAGCTGAGGTGTATATGAAATTAGGAGCGTTACTGATAGGGTAGACACTCGGATTTTGCCTGGATGGAAAATAAACTCAAATATAAGAGAACAAAACGTTACGGTGAGAGCGGCGCCGTTTGAAGGAGATTAAGTGGCTATCTTTTAGATAGAGGCTGGTGAGTGCTTAGAACGCGCTGCGAGTGGTGGTTGAGGCACATACGAGAGTGGCATTTAAATGACTGCCGAATAGAGATATGAATATGGAAAACATGGAGGGATAAGGGAGATAAGAGATAATTTGATTTCATGTTTGAGGAGGAACTGCTGATGCTGGAAAATCGAAGGTAGACAAAAATGCTGGAGTAACTCAGCGGATAAGGCAGCAGCTTTGGAGCGAAGGAAATAGGCAACGTTTCGGGTCTGAAGAAGGGTCTCGACCCGAAACGTTGCCTATTTCCTTCGCTCCATAGATGCTGCCTCACCCGATGAGTTTCTCCGGCATTCCTGTCTGATTCGATGTCATGTCGGCACAGACATTGTGGGCTGCAGTATACCATGTTTTATGACCTGTGCTGCAGTATTCTTTGTTTTATGCTCTAATTCTGCATATACATCCATCACGTTTGGCCGGGTCTTGGGCAGGGTAGACGATGAAGTATACGGGATTGATGCGGGCACGTGGTGTTTGAGCAGACAAGAATCATGTTCGGCTTGGAAGGCGAAAGGGTCTGTTACTGGTCTGCACAAAGCTGTAATATCTTTTCAGTATATTCGTGTACAGTCATTTCATTGACAGGAGAGTACGAAAGCAAAAGCTTTTCATTGTACATTCTTTTACGTGACAGTTATAAACTAAACTAAACTGAACTAATTCAAACCATGAACAGGGAATCCATTTATAACGCGATCCACTCGCCCAAGTCAGTTTCATACGAGTACAGAAGGCAATATTTTCTATGACAGGACAATCACGAGATCATCGGGCAGAATTGGAATGCGATGCAGGAACCGCTTTCTCCTCATTTCATTAACTTCATAATTGCGGTAAAAGGATATTTCACTGCATTCGTCATCTCCGCTCTGAACTTGGTCTGAGTCACTGCGTAAATGCCTGTGTTGGTGCAGCAGCTCAGAAGCTGCAACATGAATCCAATCTGTTCAACATAAATATTGACGTCCACAGACAAATGTCCCAAGGCCAATATTCGGTAACAGATAGCGTACACGATGAACAGTGACCATAAGAAGATGAAATTGCCTGAGATAACCAGCAATAAAATTATGGACTTCTTTCGACTCTCCATTTCTGCATCTCTGGGATTCTTCCCACACTCTCCACTGCTTTGAGCGTGGAATCTCCTGCGCGCTCTGCTGGCTGCCACAATGTGTCTGACCGTCATCATATTGAGCAGCATAATCAGAAGGAATGGGACGCCCGGGGTGAAAAGGTAATGAAGAAACTCAATTGCTGCCCAGACCCGCGAAGAGCGCACGCCGGGAACCACTGCACAAAACCAGGGGAGATGCAGCATATAGCGACCCGTCAACATAAAGTACCAGAAAATGTTCTTCAAACAACTCAACACTGTCACTGTCCCTAAAACAAACGCCGCCGTTCGCTCGGTACAATATTTCGTTTTCATCTTCGGGCAACATATGGCCACAAATCGATCGAAGGTGAAGGTGACGGTGAACCAGACAGAACAGTCTGTAGCTGCGAACAGCAGGACGGCGTGGATATTGCACACGGGAAAGGACTGCACAAAACTGAACTCCTTCCAATAGAGGATGGGTATATGCCTCAATATCAAGTCGATGATGACAATCAACAGATCCGCCGCCGCCATGGCCACAAGGTAACGAGTTACGCAAGTGGATAGGCCGCATCTTCCCCGGGACAGGATCACAATTGTCATAACGTTAACTGCAAAGATGTGAAAGTTAACTGGAAAATTATTCACGTAGATTCAAATTCTGCCTCGCCAATGAGTTTGATATTAAATCTATATGATTAGCAGCACGGGCCCGTGTAACCTGCTCAGAAGGAAGATAATCTAATATGAAATTAAGGGAGAAATAATACATATTTAATCAAGGAAATGAACAGAAGTTCTGGCGACAATCCTAATGTATGCCCACCGCCTCTGATAATGGAGCGCGGGCGACAAGGTGTTGTCCAAACCGGTCACTAGATAAAGCTGCGGTGGTGCGAAGAAAAAGGAATGTTCCTGCTCTGCTGATGAATGCCAAAAGGGTGGATACCGGAAATATCTGTGAAGACCCACGACCTTTGTAAAAATATATATTTTATAGATCTGAGAAAATAAATCGTTTACAAAATACAATAGGCGATGAATGTGAACGTAAACTAAGAGGAAAAATACAACAGCTGAAGCAGTGTCTGTACAGTATAAAATAGAGTTAATCTTTCCTCTTGTATCCGAGATTTGAATCTACTTTCCAAACAAGCGTATTTGAATTTGAGCAGACATGGGAAACATGGTTAGAAATCAAAAGGATAATAGCGCAGAGACCACGAGAAATTAGATGACACTTATTTGCATTGGTCCTCGGCCCCAAAGCACACATTAACTTGTACTTGTTTTGTTATTTGCAGGTGTCATTTCAGCAGATTACTGGATTTTCAGCAGAGATCTTACTTGATTTTCCCATTTTTATCCAATTTTCCGAGTGCTTATTTTTTTCTACCGGTTATAAATGAAGGGCACCCGAGGGAAATCCTATTTTTGTAGCGTTTCTACCTGCATTAACTAATATATTAAACGTTGCTACTCGTCTCCAGCTCACGTCAAGGTTCCTCGCCAACTCCCGTGTCTATTCTGAATAACTGGGTGTTTTGCACGATCCCCATAGCCATCTCCATGTCCCGTGCCGTAAATTATCTCTATTCACATTCTTTTCATCCGGTTGAGCAGTGTTCAGTTCTCACACAGAAAATAGCTAACACTCATCCACAATAGAGCAAGCAATATGTCAAACAAATCCCGATGAAGAATCTTTGAAATCATAACCACACATTCTAATTGTAACTCGAACGAAGAGTAAAATAGGAAGCAGAGGAATTCTTAATGAGAAATGTTATGATACCTTACTCAAACGTGCGGAGATTAAAACACCGCAGCGAAAATGCTCCATCAGATATTTGATGCAGTCGCGATTATGAACTACTGAGATCCCAGCCTTCTGCCGCTCCATTTTATATCAGAGTATTATTACAACCAAGCCAAACTCGTCCACGTTTCAATTAACATGTTTGTGCAACATATAAAAGCAGGAACAAATTTAAAATTATTTGTGGTACATAACACACTCAGACATGTAATATTGGAAACCATATAAAACTTGCGCGTTATTTCACTGCGATCTGCGAGAGACACGCGTGCGCAATAATGACACAACTGCTTACCAGGAACACTAACGGCTGCGAGCAGGGGGTAGTAAATCCTTTGGACGGCTTGGAAAGCCTTTTTAATGCGTAGTACTTCCAACCAGTGCATAGTGATCTTGGCCGACTCCATGGCGTCACCTTGCGGTGTTTGTTGAAGGCAGCAAGCGAGGTTGCACAGTGCAATCAGCTCCTTATTTAACCAGACGGGAATTCCCGGAGGACGTCTTCAGACGTCATTGTAATTGAGATCAAGTATAGCCACTGAACAAACAATCTCTGCAGGCCCCCAAATCCCACTGCGGAATGTTGTTTGTGAGGAAAGAAAATGCGAATCACACTCACACGTTTCCTGTTTATTTCTATTGAAAGACAGCGTTATGTTTGTTTAAGATGGGAACAATTATTCTAGTGGCAGCATCCACCACCATGAAATGTTTTCATAGGCTAATTGTTAAATCTAGTCTATCCAGCGACCTTGACCTATTGCAGTCCGCCTACTGCCACAACAGGATAAATTGACCAGACTGATTCCTGGGATGTCAGGACTTTCTTATGAAGAAAGACTGGATAGACTCGGATTGTACTCGCTAGAATTTAGAAGATTGAGGGGGGATCGTATAGAAACTTACAAAATTCTTAAGGGATTGGACAGGCTAGATGCAGGAAGATTGTTACCGATGTTGGGGAAGTCCAGGACAAGGGGTTACAGCTTAAGGATAGAGGGGAAATCCTTTAACCATATAATCATAAAACAATTACAGCATGGAAACAGGCCATCTCGATCCTACAAGTCCGTGCTGAACACTTATTTCCCCCTAGTCCCCTCTACCTGCACTCAGACCATAACCCTCCATTCCTTTCCCATCCATATACCTATTCAATTTATTTTTAAATGATAAAATCGAACTGCCTCCACCACTTCCACTGGAAGCTCATTCCACACAGCTACCACTCTCTGAGTAAAAGAGTTCCCCCTCATATAACCATATAACAATAACAGCACGGAAACAGGCCATCTCGGCCCTTCTAGTCCATGCTGAACACGTATTCTCCCCTAGTCCCATCTACCCGCACTCAGACCATAACCCTCCATTCTTATCCCGTCCATATATTTATTTTTTAATTATAAAATCGAACCTGCCTCCACCACTACCACTGGAAGCTCATTCCACACCGCTACCATTCACCGAGTAAAGAAGTTCCCCCTCATGTTACCCCTAAACTTCTGTCCCTTAATTCTCAAGCCGTCCTCTTGATTACATCTTCCCTACTCTCAGTGGGAAAAGCTTATCCACGTCAACCATGTCTATCCCTCTCATCATTTTAATGACCTCTATCAAGTCCCCCCTTAACTTTCTGCGCTCCAAAGAATAAAGACCTAACTTGTTCAACCTTTCTCTGTAACTTAGTTGCTGAAACCCAGGCAACATTCTAGTAAATCTCCTCTGTACTCTCTCTATTTTGTTGACATCCATCCTATAATTATGCGACCAAAATTGTACACCATACTCCAGAATTGGCCTCACCAATGCCTTGTACAATTTTAACATTACATCCCAACTTTTATACTCAATGCTCAAATTTATAAAGGCCAGCACACCAAAAGCTTTCTTTACCACCCAATCTACATGAGATTCCACCTTCAGGGAACTATGCACAGTTATTCCATGTACGTCCTATTTTGATTTGTCCTGCCAAGATGTAGCACCTCACACTTATCAACATCATACTCCATCTGCCATCTTTCAGCCCACTCTTCTAAATGGCCTAAATCTCTCTGTAGACTTTGAAAATCTACTTAATTATCCACAACACCACCATATTACCCCAAAACATCATGTTACCCCTAAACTTCTGTCCCTTAATTCTGAAGTCATGTCCTCGTTTGAATCTTCCCTAATCTCAGTGGGAAAAGCTTATCCACGTCAACTCTGTCTATCCCTCTCATCATTTTAATGACCTCTATCAAGTCCCCCCTTAACCTTCTGTGCTCCAAAGAATAAAGACCTAACTTGTTCAACCTTTCTCTGTAACTTAGTTGCTGAAACCCAGGCAACATTCTAGTAAATCTCCTCTGTATTCTCTCTATTTTCTTTAGAACCGAGATGAGAATAACATTTTTCACACAGAGAGTGGTGAATCTCTGCAGCTCTCTGCCACAGAAGGTAGTTGAGGCCAGTTCATTGGCTATATTTAAGAGGGAGTTAGATGTGGCCCTTGTGGCTAGAGGGATCAGGGGGTATGGAGAGAAGGCAGGTACGGGATACTGAATTGGATGATCAGCCATGATCATATTGAATGGCAGTGCAGGCTCAAAGGGCCAAATAGCCTACTCCTGCACCTATTTTCTATGTTTCCATGAATGGATTAAAGGCCGATAAATCCCCAGGGCCAGATAAGTTGCATCCCAGAGTACTTAAGGAAGTACCCTCAGAAATGGTGGATGCTTTAGTGATAATTTTTCAAAACTCTTTATATTCTGGAGTAGTTCATGAGGATTGGAGGGTAGCTAATATAACCCCACTTTTTAAAAAGGGTGGGACAGAGAAAACGGGGCATTACTGACCAGTTAGTCTAACATCGGTAGTGGGGAAACTGCTAGAATAGTAAGATTAAATGAGAACTTACCAGTTTGAAGTTTGATCTTTATTTTATGAGAAGGAACGTTGAGGGAATACGTGAAGAACCCCGCCTACGACGCATGCATGTCATCCTTCAAAGCAACGGTGTGAGGTCACAGATACACTATAATGACCTAAGATAGTAAGATTATTAAAGATATACCAGTTTAAGATGTGACCATACGAGGGTGGGAGCGGAGGGCACGTATTCCCTCAACATTCCTCCACATAAAATAAAGATCAAACTTCAAACTGGTAAGTTCTCGTTTAATCTTACTATTTTACTTCGGAGTCACGTGACTACGTGAAGATTTCAAAGCTCTGTGACCTCATGCCGTGGAACGAGTCCATGCTTCACAACTGCCTTTTTCTAGTTTGGGAGAAATTGTTAATGATATTCAAAAAACATTCATACCAATTATTTAACGTAAATGATAAATAATATTTTATTAATTCAAATCATAACCCTTGTATTCTTCAGGGATAAATTATCATACAGAACTTAATATTTTCCCCGAAAACGTTCCTATACTCCAAACTGGTTTGTTATAAAATTTCAGAAACGTTTTCTCGGACGACAATCCGGCAATCCTGAGGATTTGGTCCATGGATACATCAAGGCGTTTTGCTGCGGATGTAGCTGCAGCCCTGGTGGAGTGGGATTTAAATATGTTAGTGTCCACTCCCGCCTTTCTTAACCCATATTTCAGCCACCGCGAAATGGTCTGAGTTGACACTCTACGGTACGGTTTCTTATGGCTGATTAAAAGTGCCTCTGATAGCCTTTGTACTTTCAATGTATAACAAAATGTGCTTCACTATACAGATGCGTTCGTCCTCCGGGTAGGCCATAAATTCTATGACCTGCCCCGCTGATCCTGGTCTATTTTGCTTAATAAGGTCCTGGATCACAAAAACCAAACTTCCTGCCGCCATAGTCAAGCCATCCAGTCTTAATTTTTGCAATGACTGTACCCTTTGTGCTGTGACCAGCGCCATCAGCATTACCATTTTCCTAGTTAGTTTGTCCAGAGTTAATGCTGTAGCCGGCGACCAATTCCTTAGCATGGTCAGGACCACACTTACATCCCAGATTTGGTTGTATCTTGTTTTGGGTAGCTTGGTGTTAAAGATGTCTCTTAAAAGTTTAACAACCAGAGGATGTGATCCCACAGACTGTCTTTCTGTTCCTTGCCACCAATAACTTGACAATGCACTTCTGGCACTATTCACAGTGCTGTAACTAAGTCCTTCATAGTGCAGGCTGGTAAGAAACTCTAGCACCGCCAGAACATCCTTATTTCTGTGGTCCAGATGGTTATTATGGCAGTAATTAGTCAATTTTCTAATATGACCTAAATACTGTTTATGTGTAGACCTTCTTTGTGCTGCTGCGATCATGTCCACAGTTCTTTTTGATAGCCCCATGTCCTGTAGCGGGTCTTTTAGAGTCTACAACCCAATAAATCAAATTTTTTATGGCATCGATGGCTATCCTGAGTTACTGGATGCACCAGCAACTTAGGACTATGTCCTAAAGTTATACATAGTTCCAGCACCATGTCCTGTATCACCGAGAACCATGGTTGGGTAGGCCAATCAGGTACTATGAGAATCCCAGATGCCAAATCCTGTTGAATTTTCCTTAGTACCCGATCGATGAGGCAGAAAGGAGGAAATGTATAAATGAACCAATTCCCCCAGTGCAGTGAGAATGCATCTGTACCTTCTGTCCCAGGATCTGGTTCCCATGATACACACCTCGGTAACTGGTGATTTACCCTGTACAACTATGGTCTCCCTAAGACCCTGTACATCTATCTGTAGATTGAAGTTACCCATTATAACTGTTTTTGCCTTTGTCGCACGCATTTCTAATTTCCTGTTTGATACCATCTCCAACTTCACTACTACTGTTAGGTGGCCTGTACACAACACCCACCAGCGTTTTCTGCCCCTTAGTGTTTCGCAGCTATACCCATACCGATTCCACATCCTCCAAACTAATGTCCTTCCTTTCCATTGAATTAATCTCCTCTCTAATCAGTAACGCTACCCCACCTCCTTTTCCTTTCTCTCTATCCCTCCTGAATCTTGAATATCTCTGGATGTTCAGCTCCCAGCCTTGGTCACCCTGGAGCCATGTCTCCGTGATCCCAACTATATCATAGTAATTAATAGCTATCTGCACATTCAACTCATCCACCTTATTACGAATGCTCCTTGCATTGAGACACAAAGCCTTCAGGCTTGTTTTTACAACACTCTTACCCCTTATACAATTATGTTGAAAAGTGGCCCTTTTTGATTTTTGCCCGGGTTTTGGCTGCCTGCCACTTTTACTTTTCACCTTGCTACCTATTGCTTCCACCCTCATTTTACACCCCGCGGTCTCTACGCTCACACATTTAAGAAACCCTTTTCCTTTAACTCCATCCTCCACTATCCCATTCGACACCCCACCCCCCTTATTCAGTTTAAAGCCACCCGTGTAGCAGTGGCAAACCTGCCTGCCAGAATGCTGGTCCCACACCTGTTAAGATGCAATCCGTCCCTTTTGTACAGTTCCCCCTTACCCCAAAACAGATCCCAGAGATCTAAGAATCTAATCCCTGCCCCGTGCACCAGTTCCTCAGCCACACATTCAGGTCCCGTATCTCCCTGTTCCTGCTCTCGCCAGCACGGGGAACTGGAAGCAAACCAGAGATAACAACCCTGGAGGTCCGGCTTTTCAACATTTTTCCAAGCTCTCTAAAGTCACACTGCAGAATATTCATCCCCTTCTTTCCGACATCGTTTGTGCCGACATGCATTACCACTTCCGGATGTTCACCTTCGCCCTTGAGGATTTTCTGTACTCTGTCCGTGACATCCCGGATCCTGGCACCGGGAAGGCAGCACACCATCCTCGCATCCCGCCTGTTGCCGCAGAAACCCCTGTCCGTACCTCTCACAATGGAGTCTCCCACTACAATGGCATTGCCTGCCTTAGGCCTTTTTGGTTTTGGCTCAACAGCCCTATTCGCATCGCATGCCAGTCCGCCGCTCACGTCTTCTGTCCCAACAGCTTCTAAGCGGATGAACCTGTTTACAAGAGGTACACCACCCGGGGACGTTGGCATTCCATGCTTCCCTCCCTTTCTCACTGTCTCCCACCTTCTCTCTTCCAGTACCTTATGTGTAACAATCCTACTGTAGGACTTGTCGAGGAACGACTCCGTTTCTCGTACGAACCGGAGGCTGGAAGCTAGGAGCGACGGTGTCAGCTTACTTGGAACGTTTTCCAGGGCTGTGCAGCCCACACACAGGCCCAAGCAGCAGCCACAGACGCGGGGTGGGGGCCTAATAGCGTAAAGGCCACGGACAGGTCCAGAGAAGCCACCGACAGAAGCTGAGTCTTCAGCCCGACCGAGAACAGTCAATCCGATGGGGGGGGGGGGGGGGAGAAAGCAGAGAAAGCCCGGTCGGGAGCAGAAAAGCGGACAGGCCCGCGAGAGAAGCCGAGAAAGCCCAATAGCAAGTGACGGCCGAGAGCGGGGAAATCCCGGACGTGAGAGGAAGCCCGGCCCCGAGCGAGAGAAGCGGGACACAGCACTCAAGCACTTCAGCCCGGTCGGCAGCAGAGTCAGTCCGACCGGAGCAGAAAATAGGGCCCGGCCGCGCAAGAGAAGCGGACCCAGGCCGCGAGAGAGAAGCGACCCATCTCGTGTTGATTCTCCTGCCACTTACCATCCTACCCCCCCCCCCCCCCCCCCCCCCCCCCCCCCCCCCCAATTCATCCTGTACTTACCCCCTTTCCCATCCATCCTGCACTTCTCCATTCATCCTGCACTGATCCCCACCCATTCATCCCGGACTGACGGCGGCGGGGCACAGTCCCGACGCTTGGAGCAGCGGGGACCAGCAGCAGAAATAGTAAGATTAAACGAGAACTTACCAGTTTGAAGTTTGATCTGTATTTTATGAGGAGTTACGATGAGGGATTTCGTGAAGAACCCCGCTTCCACGCATGCGTGTCATTCTTCAAAGCAGCGGTGTGAGGTCACAGGAACCTATAATGATCTAACATAGTAAGATTATCAAAGAGATACCAGTTTTTGATATGATCATAAGAGGGTGGGAGCGGAGGGCACGAAATCCCTCATCGTAACTCCTCATAAAATACAGATCAAACTTCAAACTGGTAAGTTCTCGTTTAATCTTACTATTTTACTTCGGAGTCACGTGAGTGACTTCGTGAAGATTTCAAAGCTCTGTGACCTCATGCCGTGGAACGAGTCCATGCTTCACAACTGCCTTGGGTATTGGGAGAGAGCATCATTAGTAATTTTAAAACACAATTATACAAAGAGTTATGTGGTATAACGAAAAAATATAACATTTTTTAAAATTTGAGAATCATAACCCTGTAACCTTTCGGGCAAATTATTTTGTTGAACATAAAATGTTTTCTTAATACAATGATGGCTCCAAAAAATAACTGGTTTATTATAAAACCTGTGGAAAACCCTTTTTGAAATGACCCTCCTGCCATTCTGAGGATTTGGTCTGTGGGTACCTGTACAATATTGCTGCGGATGTTGCTGTAGTCCTGGTGGAATGAGAGTTAAAACATTAGTGTCTATTCCTGCCATTTTTAGGACCTATTTGAGCCACCTTGATATAGTTTGAGTCGTGACCCTATCATGCAGTTTCTTGTAAGAGATAAACAACTCCATACTCTGACCTCGAATGTTCTGAGTATATTCTATGTATTGTTAGATGTGTCTTGTTATACACAGTCGTTTGCCATATGGGTGTACCATAAAATCAAACCCTAGACCGGAGGAATCCGATCAGTTTTCTTTTATTAAATCCTGTATGACAACACCAGTTTCTCGGTGAGATGATCAGGGAGTCCAGGCGCAGTTTGCTTAATGGCTGGACTTGTTGTGCAGTAAATAACACCATGAGCATAACCATCTTCCTGGTCTGTTACTGAGGTGACAACGCTGTATGAGCTACAAGCTCCTCAGCATGTTGAGAAACGACACCCACGTCCCAGATTTCGGAGTACCTGGTTTTCTTACCAGGGGTGCGTTCCCACCGCGTGCCGCTCCGTTCCTTGTGATAGGTAATTGGAGAGTGCACTTGTGGCACTATTGATGGCACTGTAGCTCCATCGATTATCATAATGGAGGCTTGTTAAAATTCCAATACAGCCAGAATGTTCTTGGCCTTTTGGTCGAGGTTGTTGTCCAAGCAGAATATGCCCCACTTCTTGATGTGTCCAAGGTACTGCTTCCGTGTTGACAGTCTTAGTGCAGATGAGATGAGATTCATCGTCCTGTCTGACCGCCCAATGCCGTGTAGTGGGTCTTTAAAACTCTACAAATCAATAAATCCATAGTCTTATGGCATGGATGACTGCCTCCAGTCACTGGATAAATCAATAATTTTTGGCTAGGTTCATTAGGGAACATGGTTCTAACACCATCCCCTGTATGACTGAATACCATGATTTAGAAGGTCAGTCGGGTACTCTGAAAATTCCAGACGCCGAGTGTAGTTGAATTTCCCCTAGTACCCCATTGATGGGTCCGAATGGGGGAAACATCACCCTATGGCTATTTACATAACAATGCCAAGCTGGTTTTAGAATTTTAGTACATAATATTGGGCTAATGATTGCCCCTTTTGTAAGCTCCATATTGCCTGCCATATAGAAACCCGCAACTGACACCAAGTCTTTATCAATAATAAGAGCATCCATCTTAAAATGAATATCTAGAACAAATGTGTTTAGGGTTAAAATCAATGATAATCCTGCAACCCTACTCTATTTTATTTTTAATAAATATGTTTGATACAATTCTAATGTTCCATGAAAAGTATGCTTAATCCCACCTTATGTGTACAATTTTTGTAGCACCATGTGGGTTTTAGATTGTTTGGTTTATGTAAGGACAAAATGCCCTTCTGGTGTATGTTGTACTGTGGTTATTGGGATGAGTAAAACCTATCAGATAACCCTGAATACTGCTGAGATTATATGAATCTGTAGTGATTATATACCATACATAACTGTAGTGTTGCAACCTCCCCTACCATCGTAGGTCCCTATTTTAACAGAAGAAACGCCACCCACCTACCTCCATGGTACCGGTGGTTGTGTTATTTCCTTGGTTTTTTGAAAATAAGGTTCTGGTTTGATATTTCTTGTTCGGGGTTGTGTGGGAGGTTGAGGCTTCCGCATCTTCCAGGGTGGCCGCCCTGGCCATACCCTTAAACGGATCCTGCGGGTTATATTGATTTCTGACACTGCCACTGGTATGAGCCACATTTTTTATGGCCTTGCCTGTGGCTGGTATCATGCTCCAAAATAGGCCCTTGCGCTGGCCTTGATGAGCCCCAGTGTCTTGGCTTAGTCCACACACGGTTCTTTGTTTGCAAATGGTAGCGTTTTTGGGGTCCTAGTGCTGGCCGAATGGCCGCCTTCCACGTGTAGTTCAGGTCATATTGCATATTATTAAACAGAGCTAGTGCGTCTTGATGGTCTTTGGTTACCTACGTTTAGTCCAGGGTGCGGGTGTATGCTATGATGCCTTCCGTCAATCCCTTTAAGGTTCTCTGGATCTTGAGGTCCTGGTTCCTGATGTTCGTCCATATGCTGCCAAATGCATTGGTTTACACTGGGCACCTGTAATGCCTCACCGTTGCCAGGTGGCAGATGTCTGGCCAGTGTTTGTAAATTTTTCTTGTTGGCGTTTGTGGCCAGACATATAGTAATACTATTGCCATCCTGGATCCAAGTCTACCCATGTTTGACTTGGCTAAAGTAATCAGCCACCATGTCCAGCAGAGTCCCTGCTGTGTTAGGATCATGGGACGCTGTATTACCAGGCTCTGGCCCATCAGGGTCCTGCCTACTCTTTTTTATAGAGTTAGAGATCTCTAGGGTCCCGCACGGGGTACCCATGTAGGGCTTAACTGCTGCCCACTTGTCTTTTGTTCTGCGGACCCCTCTTGCAAGTCAACCCAGAACTGACCCACAGTGCTCCCCTCTGATGGGGTAGAAGCATTGTGCAGCCCTCTAAGAGGTACTGCTGTGGGTTTATCACGTTGGAGCAAGGCTCCATACACCGCTTCTTCCCGCTCCAGCCCTCTCGGGCGCTGGTTGCCGGCGGTTTTATGCAAAGTCGGACCCTTCTGAGTCCACTACTTTGTTTGATTTGTGTCTAGCCTTACCGCTCGGCCGCATGGATCTGGCCGGTGCGGGGCCGACATCGGGCACAGCTGATCCCACTACGGTTGATCCAAGTGCCGCTGGCTGCTGCTGGCTGCCCGCTGTTCCACGGTCCTCCTTCTCCAGCTTTGTCCTTCCTTCCGTGGAGTGGATATGGCCGGTGTGGAGGACATCTGGCACAGCTGATTCCATCTAGCCCATTTTCTTTGACCCGGCTCCAATGCTCTCAGCGCTCCTGGCTGCTCCTTTATCTCAGACCGCTGGGACCGACCCCCGTACTGACGGTACTGGTCCCTCGCGGTCGTTGCAGCCGGTCCACCCCAATCCAATGCCCTCAGTTCTGGGCATTCCTGTTTATATGGTCCTTAGATAAGGGACGTATTAGATATTAAAACTGATAATAAACAGATACTATACTTGATCTTAGCCAAAAGGCCAGGAAGCGATCTCTGTAACTAAAGAACCCGCTGGGACCGACCCCGGTACTCACAGTACTGATCCCTCACGGTCGATTGCAGCCAGTCAAGTCCACTGCTATGTCCTTGGCCTCGGCGCTGGCCGGCAGCGCTGCTTGAAGCCAGACTCGCTTCCAAAGCGAGACTGGCATAATGGTCGAGAAAATGAATTTTTCTCCTGGTGCGGGAGCGAAGTCGGGCACAGGTGTTTTCCCTCTCTGGGAAACGATGTGCCGCTGCCGCTGCTCCTGCCGCTGCCGCTACTCCTGCCGCTGCCCCTGACGCTGCTGCTGCTCCTGCCGCTGCCGGCTGCCGTTGCTGCTCTCCTGCCGGCTGCCTGCACTGCGCGGTTCTCCCGCCGGCTTCCTGCAGCTGACATGGACCCGGTCCATGTCTGCACTGGACCCGGTCCATGTCTGCACCTAAAGGGTAAGTGGAAGGAACGCAGAGTCTCTTACCTGCTGTTCCCGACTTTCAATTTTCTCCTCGAATTCAACGACTCTGTGCCTTCCTCTCCCGACCAGCCGTGGTCGGCGCGGAGCGAAGTTGGGAGCAAAATTCGGGAGGAAAAAACAGGAGCAAAAGTCGGGCAGGCACAGTTGTAAGTCTGACACAGTTATTCTGATTACGGGAGTTCAGCCTGTTCCTGCTGTCTGTATCCCCCCCCCCCTGCCTTTGCGGTGCTCCAGCGCGGTCCAGCGGGTCCAACGCGTAGTCAGTGATCTCGGGCACTGACCGCTCGCCGCTATTTTTAGACCTGCGGAACCCCCGATAACGCGCCAGTTCCGCACCTTCCAGCCCCTCCATTAAATGACTAGTGGGGCTGTTTCCGAATTGTCGGGAAAACTCTTTGCTCCAGTGACCGTTGTCCTGGAGCTAAAGTCGGTTCCGTTTCTATTTAAAAATAAATTAACGGGCCCCGGCCGCTGCTGGCTGCCTGCAGATCTGCAGACTCTCCCCAGCCAGCTTCATCAGCCTTCTTGATAAACAAGGGTAAGTAAGGAAAAACAAAGTTCCCTTACCTGTTGCAGGTTCCCCTGCCGATTGGGAGGAACGTCCTTCCTCCAGCGATGACGAGTTCGAATGCGTGTAGCGATATGGCACGCATGCGTGGAAGCGGGGTTCTTCACGAAGTCACTCACGTGACTCCGAAGTAAAACGAGCAGCGACCTACCTTCCGCAGGGTGTCCACGGGAGCCAGCAACGAGCCGAACAGCGGGTCCAGTAGCAGCCGGGAGGGCTGTGTAGCCAGCGGGTAGGCAAGTCAGCGGGAGTCGACTTGGCGGCGAGCCAGCGGCAGCATCGGAGGGCCGGAGTGGCCGGCGGTGTTTGAAAGTAACGGTGAGGTCCGGGGGAGGCAGCAAAAGCTGAGGTCCGGTGAGGCCAGCAACAAAAGTAACGGCGGATAATCTGAGAGGTCGAGGAGAAAAAATCTTATAGCGGAGATCTAAAATCACCCATTATTCCGCCCATGAGCGTACTACACGTTTGCGTGAGAGTAACCCATCTTGCTTTGCTATAAGATCTTTGGTCGAGGAGGCACCGAATCCACAGGCCGACAAGTTGGAGCGGTGAAATCCTTCACAATAAAAGCCCTGTTGAATGTTAGGCATTATTCGCTATTCCTTCACAGTAAAAGCAGAACTGATTGGATGCAATGCATTGGTCACGGTTATGAATAGTAAATCTGTGTGCATAGAAGGAATATCTTTTAAATGTTCTAGTTGCCTATTAACATGACATGTGGGTTAATAGTATAAATCTATTATTATAAGATTATTAATAGACAGTGATTTTTTCTAAGGCTAATTAATACAGAACTGTGTTTTCTTATCCTGGGGTAATCAGTGTTTTGTCTGTACAGGAGATTGCCGCAGTTTGATTTCTCCTCACACAGTGAGAGAACAAAATATAGGGCACCTGAATACACGTGTACACGTGACAATAAACTAAACTAAACTGAACTAAACTAAACTAATCTAAACTAAATTAATAACATTGTGTGTTAGGGTGCCCCTGCTCAGACCGGAATTGAAATTCCACGATTAGGCGGCACAGTGGTGCAGCTGGTAGATCTGATGAGGCACTGCGTCGGAGACCCGGCTTCGATCATGCCATCGCATCCGGATCCCGACAATGGGAGAGACCAGAACCAGGGGCCACAGTTTAAGAACAACGGTTAGGCAATTTAGAACGGAGAAGATGAAAGAGGTTTATGCAGAAAGAGTTGTGAATCTGTGGATGTGTCTGCCTCAGAGGGCAGTGGAGGCCAATTCTCTGGAGGCTTTCTAGAGAGAGTTAGATAGATTTCTTAAAGATAGAGGGGTAAACTGATATGGGCAGAAAGCAGGAACGGGCTACTGATTGTGGATGATCAGCCATGATCACAGTGAATGGTGGTGCTGCCTCTAGGGCAGAATGGCTTATATCCTGCGCCTAATGTCTATGGCCTATTTTCTATTTTATGTGTGGAGTCTGCGTGCCCTCCCGGTGCTCCAGTTTATTCCCAACTCCCAATGATTTGCGGATTTGCAGTTTAATTGGCTTTTGCAACTTGCACCTAGCGCAGGGCTCGAAATTAACGGTTGCCCGGGTGCCAATGACCACTCAAACTGCCGCCGGGCAACCTAAACGGCGAGTCATTTTGCCCGGCTTGGCAACTTGGTTTATACCGAAGATAGACCCAAAAAACTGGAGTAACTCCGCGGGTCCGGCAGCATCTCTGGAGAATAGGAACGTGACGTTTTGTGTCGGCGACGGTTGTGGGAAAGATGCTAAGTGTGGCGTGACGGAGGGTCGGACCTAAAGACGGGCAGCAGCAGCAGCGGCGGCGGCGGCGACGGCTCCATCTCCTCCTTCTCCCGCAACCCGCCCCGCCCCGCCCGGCCTGTTAGCGGCAGCTGCTGCCACTCCGCCAACGGCGCTTTCAAAACAGACCCTTGGAGGAGGGAGGTGTCGGTCAGAGCGGAAGTAGGGTGTGGGGAGGGGGTGATTGGAGGAGGGAGACGAGCCAAAACACTCTCGACCGACCTGCACCGCAGCCAGGACCGATCCCGGTCTCCGGCGCTGCAGTCGCTGCCGAGCCGCCACTGGACCATCCCCGTCCCCACCCGAGTGTCTCCACACGCCCGGGGATGGCCAGAGGCGTCGGGAGTCAGACGGGCGCGGCGCCCCCAGCCAGCGCAGAGAAGCAGCGTTAAACCCAGCTCACTCTGCCTGTCCAGCAAGGTTGACCAACAGCCCTGTGTGGATTGAGACAGGGCTGCAGGCGAGACAGGCAGAGTTCAGCTGCATTTAGCACTGGGTTGAGCTGAAATTACCGTTCACCGAAGCCTCGAGCGTGTGTGAGTGTGCGCATGCGCGCGCGGCCACCAAGCTATTCTGTCCGCGTCCCCTCCATATTTTGGTTGCGATTTCTGTGCCTGACAGGTGTTGTCCGAGGAGCGTTGGCCTTCCTTCCCACCTCCTCTGCCCCTTCCACTCTCTCTCTCTCTCATACGCCCCCCTCCACTCCCCTTATCCTGAGACCCCTCCTCTCCATCCCGCACTGATCTCCATTCCTGTCTCTATTCAGTCCTCACTGACATCCCCTGTGCTCCCCACTCCCCCCCCCCCCCCCATCTATTCATCCTGTACTGATCTCCCTAGCCACCTCGCATTGATTCTCCTGCCACTCCCCATCAATCCTACGCTGGCCCCCCAATTCATTCTGTACTGACCCCCCTTCCCATCCCACCCTGCCACTGCTCACCCCTTCATCCTGCACTGCTTCTCCCATCCATCCTGCACAGATCCCGACCCCCCCCCCCCCCCCCCCCCCCCATTCAACCGCACTGACATCCCCCGTGCTCCCCCCTCATAATTTTACCTACTCCAACCAACACTCACTAATTCCCCTGCCTCAATCCATCCAATCCACACCGATTCATAGATCCCCCCCCTCCCGACCCTATTGTGCTGGAAATGTCTTCAGTGCTAACATTGACTATGTTTGATAACGGAATGCAATCAAATATGTTTTAATTCCCAATGTTATTATTTGTTTTAATCCATAAAGATGGATTAATTAAATTTTGAACACGTGAAACATTAAAACCGCAGTGTTCGATTGTCACTGACACGTTATTACAGAATTCATTTTAATGGCAAATCAATGCTGTTAATATGGAGTATCAGTACTGTAGTTATTTAATGAGCAACATTCACAACTATACGTTGGATTTATCCAGGTTTTACTTCTACAGTCAGTCATATACATCACAAATTTGGTCAGGAGATATTTCAGTTGAAATTTTAACGTTAATTCTGACGTGGGAATGATGGAAAAAGCGTTTATCAACAATTTTTTTAAATGGTGCTTACAAACTGGGTATCTTCATTGCCACATACATCTAATCTGAATGTTTGGTAATGTGGCGTCTAGACACCTTTAAATATATTACCAAACATTTGCTGCATTTATGTCCTTTGGCCATCTCTTGTTAGTTAGTGTAATGTTTAACCTGTCAGATGGGTATAGTCAGTTTTCTCAGCTATTATCATAAAATGCCTTTAGAAAATTCCTTGCAACCTGTATATTTTGTTGTGGATAAATTATGTGGGAAGCGAGAGTGTTTCTGTACCAATAGCAATAACGACCCATGCTATGGCCATGTCATGATAATGTTCGGTCCTTCACAGAAAACATGCTGGTAGTGTGCATGGTTAAGCATATATGTTATCAAGGTCCAGGATGTATTGACACAGGTTGGTCATACGCTGAATAATCCAACCACATTTTTGTTTGGAAGTGGAAAGAAATAATAAAAATTGCATTAATTGCAATGTGTAAAAAGTGTTGAGATACCGTATTATAATTTTGCTGCATGTCATTGTATATATCATGTCTTGATTGGTGAATATGTTAGTTTCTGACTTTATTTGAAGCAGAAATAATATGTGAATGCATAATTCCGACTGGTAACTACATACTTCGTCCGAGCACGCGTCATGCAAGCCATCTTAAATTACCACCTAAAATATCATTTGGCAACCTAAAAAGCTGCGAAGGTTGCCCGGCTGGCAACAGGGGAAAAACGTTAAGCGAGAGCCCTGACCTAGCGTGAATGGAGTCGATATGAAAGTTGCATACAATTTAACTAATGTGAACAACTTATTGATGAAGTTCGTGGGAACGTTGGGCCGAAAACTTTATTTGCAGCGATGTCTCCAGATAAAAGTAAACCTTCATTCCTTTGATCACAAATCAGTCTTAACGAATTTGATCAAAATACTCTCTTCACCTATTGCACATTAATTCATCGACTTTCAACACCGACGTCATATACTTTGTTCTGTCTCTTGCAGAATTACTTCCTCATACTTCTTATAATGTTTCGAGTTTTCTGGTGACGTGCCAATTGAGATGATGTGTAATTGCGATTTTAAAAGGCTGCAATATGGTGAGGGTATGTTTAAAATGGCAGCCGATATATAATGCAAAATATCCAGTTCCTCACACAAACTGAAACTAATAATATATTATTGATTGAGATCTATTTGATCGCTTTGATTTCAGGACTATCGTGAAGTTCTGTTGGCAATTTAGTAAAACCACCACGAAGTTGAGGCAAGCGACACTCAAAGTAAATCACCAGACAAAAGACAATATGCAATAGGTGCAGGAGTAGGTCATTTGGCCCTTCGAGCCAACACCGCCATTGACTGTGATCATGGCAGATCATCCACAATCAGTACCTCATTCCTGCTTCTCCCCATATCCCTTGACATCACTATCTTTAAGAGGTCTATCAAACTCTCTCTCGAAAACATCCAGAGAATTGGCCTTCACTGCCTACTGAGGCAGAGAATTCCACTGTGAGGACCCCGCAACTCTAAGGGTGAAAAAGTCTTTCCTCGTCTCCTTACTAAATGGCTTACTCCTTATTCTTTAACTGTGGCCCCTGGTTCTGGGCTCCACCAACATCGGGAACTTGTTTCCTGCCTCTAGCGTGTCTAATCCCTTAATCATCTTATGTTTCCATAATATACCCTCTCATCCTTCTAAATTCCAGTGCATACAAGCCCTGTCGATCCTTTCCTTGAACACAGGTCAGTCCCACCATCCCGGGAATTAACCTCGTGAACCTACGTTGGACTCACTCAATCGCAAGAATGTCTTTCCTCAAAATTGGAGATCAAAACTGCACACAATACTGCAGGTGTGGTGTCACTAGGGCCCTGTGCAACTGTAGAAGGACCTCTTTGTTCCTATACTCAACTCCTCTTGTTATGAAGGCCAACATGCCATTTGCTTTCTTCACTGCCTGCTCTTCTGCATGCTTGCTTTCAGTGACTGATGAACAAGGACATCCAGATCACGTTGTACTTCCCCCTTTCCCAAAATGACACCATTCAGATGATAATCTGCCTTCCTGTTCTTGCCACCAAAGTGGATCACCTCACCTTTATCTACATTAAACTGCATCTGCCATGCTTCTGCCCAGTCACCCAACCTGTCCAAGTCATCCTGTATCCACATAACATCCTCCTCACAGTACACAATGCTACCATCTTTGTGTAATTTACAAATTTGTAATGCTACTCTTAATCCCTTCATCTAAATCATCACTGAATATTGTAAATAGCTGCGGTCCCAGCACCGAGCCTTGCGGCACCCCACTGGTACCCCACTGCCTACCATTCTGAAACGGACCCGTTAATCCATACTCTTTGTTACCTGTCTCCCAACCAATTTTCTATCCATGTCAGTACCTTACCCCAATATCAAGTGCTCTAATTTTGCCCACTAATCCACTATGTGGGGTCTTATCAAAGGCTTTCTGAAACTCCCGGTACACTACATTCACTGGCTGTTGTCCATTTTCCTAATTATATCATCATAATATTAGAAACATAGAAAATAGGTGCAGGAGGAGGCCATTCGGCCCTTCGAGCCAGCACCGTTATTCATTGTGATCATGGCTGATCGTCCCCTATCAACAACCCGTGCCTGCCCTCTTCCCACATCCCTTGACTGCACTAGCCCCAAAAGCTCTATCCAACTATTTCTTAAATCCATCCAGTGGCTTGGTCTCCACTGCCCTCTGTGGCAGGGAATTCCATAAATTCACAACTCTCTGGGTGAAAACGTTTTTTTCTCACCTCATTCATAAATGATCTCCCCTTTATTCTAAGACTGTGGTCCCTGGTTCTGGACTCGCCCAACATTGGGAACATTTTTCCTGCATCTAGCTTGTCCAGTCCTTTTATAATTATATATGTTTCTATAAGATCCCCCGCATCCTTCTAAACCCCAGTGAATACAAGCCTAGTCTTTTCAATCTTTCCTCATATGACAGTCCCGCCATCCCAGGGATCAATCTCATGAACCTACGCTGCACTGCTTAAATCATAAGCATGTCCTTCCTCAAATTAGGAGACCAAAACTGTACACAATACTCTAGATGTGGTCTCACAAGAGCCATATACAACTGCAGAAGAACCTCTTTACTCCTATACTGAAATCCTCTTGTTATGAAGGCCAACATTTCATTAGCTTTCTTCACTGCCTGCTGTACCTGCAAGCAAACTTTCAGTACAAGGACGCCTAGGTCTCGCTGCACCTCCCCCTTACCTAACCTAACCCCATTGAGATAATAATCTGCCCCCTTGTTTTTTCCCCCAAAGTGGATAACCTCACATTTATCTATATTATACTGCATCTGTCACGCCCACTCACTCAACCTGTCCAGGTCACCCTGCAACCTCCAAACATCCTCTTCACAGCTCACACTGCCACCCATCCTTCAGTCCCATTACCCTACCCAATACTATTTTTCGCCTAATGAAAATTTATTTCAGTTCCTCCACGACCTTAGATCCTCTGTCCTCCAGTACATCTGGGAGATTGTTTGTGTCATCCTTAGTGGCAGATCCAAAGTACTCGTCTGCCATTTTGTTATTCCCCATAATAAGTGCCCCTGTTTCTGTCTGCAAGGGACCAACATTTGTCTTAACAAATGTTTTCCTCTTCATATACCTAAGGAAGCGTTTCCTATCCATCTTTATATTCTTGGCTATCTCACCTTTGTACCTCATCTTTTCTCTCCATATTGCCTTTTTAGTTATCTTCTGTTCCATCCATGGTGGGGTCTCTATCCAGTCAACTTTGGCCAGCTCCTCCCTATTGCTTCCATGTACCCTTTGCTCAACTGTAATACTGACACTTCGGATTTTCCCTTCTCCCCCTGAAATTGTAGATTACAACATCCTATATCAATATTTCTTCCTCTTTCGAATGAAACGATCCTGCATCTTCTAGATTATGCCCAGAAATTCCAGCCATTGCTGTTCCACCGTCATTCCTGTTTGGATCATTTTCCAGTCGACCTTGGCCAGCTTCTCTCTCATGCCTTCATAGTCCACTTTGTTCAATTGAAACACTGCCACTTCTAATTTAACCTTCTCCCTCTCAATTTGCTGATCATATTCTGTTCACTACCCCCTAACGGCTCCTTTTCATTGTTCCCTTTTCAAATCCGGTTCTCTCATTACACAACACTAAATCCAGAATTGCCTTTTCCTGATAAGCTCCAGTACAAGCTGCTCTAAGAATCCTTCGTGAATCCATCTCGAAGGCACTCCACAAACTTGGGGTCCAGTACCAACCTGATTTTCACAGTCTACCTGCATGTAGAAATCTCCCATAACCACCGTAGCATTGCCTTTGCGACATGCCAATTTTAACTCTTGATCCAACTCACCCTATACCCAGGCTACTCTCTCTCTCTCCTCCTCTCTCACACCCTCCTCTCCCTTTCCTCTCTCTCTCTCTCCTCCACTCTCCATCTACCCCCCACTCTCTCTATTTCCGCTCTCTCTCGCTTTCCCTCTCTCTCCCCCTCCTTTCTCTCTCTGCTCCTCTCTCTGTCTCGCTCCACTTTCTCTCCCCTCTCTCTGCCTCACTGTCACTCTCTCTCTCTCTCTCTCTCTCTCTCTCTCTCACTCTCTCTCTCTCTCTCTCTCTCTCTCTCCACTCTCTCCTCCGATCTCTCTCCACCCTCTCTCCTCACCCTTTCCGCTTCTCTCTTCTCTCTAAGAGCCTTTTCCCCCTCCTCTCTCTCTCTGTCCTCCTCTCCTTCTCCCTCGCTCTCCCTCTCTCTCTCTCCTCTCACCGTCCGTCTTGTCTGTCTTAGCTTCTTTCCCCTCTCCTCCTCTCTCTCTCCCTCTCCCTCACGCTCTCTCTCACACTCTCCCCCCCTCTCACTCTCTCTCTCTCTCACACACTCTCTCTCACATGCTTCTATCTTCCTCTCTCCATCTCTCTCGCGCGCTCCCTCTCTCTATCTCTCCTCTCTCTCTCTCTCTCTCTCTCTCTCTCTCTCTCTCTCTCTCTTTCTCTCTCATTCTCTCTCTCTATCATCTCTCTTCCTTCTCTCTCTCACTCCTCTCTCCTCCTCCGCTCTCTCTCCTCCTCTCTCTCTTCTCCTCCTCTCTCTCCGTCACTCTCCTCTCTCTCTCTCACTCTCTCTTCCTCTCTCTCCTCTCTCTCCTCCTCTCTCTCTATCCTCCTCTCTCCTCATCTCTCCCTCTGCCTCCTCTCCCTCCTCTCTCTCTCCGCCCCTCCTCCTCTCTATCTCTCTCTCTCTCCTCTCTTTCATCTCTCTCTCTCCTCTCCTCCACGCTCTCTCTCCTTTCCCCCTCTCTCACTACTCTCCTCCTCCCTCTCTCTCCCCCTCTCTCTCTCTCTCCTCCCCTCTCTCTCTCTCTCTCTCCCTCTCTCTCCCTCTCCCTCTCTCCCTCTCTCTCCCTCTATCTCTCTCTCCCTCTCTCTCTCTCTTCCTCTCTCTCTCTCTCTCTCTCTCTCTCTCTCTCTCTCTCTCCGCCTCTCTCTCTTTCATCCCCGCTTTCTCATTGCTCTCTTCACCTCCCTCCTCTATATCTCTCTCCCTTCCTCTCCTCTTCCTCCCACTCTCTCCCCCTCGCTCTCTCTCTGTCACCTCCCCTATCTCACTGCTCCCTTCCTACTCCCTTCTCTCTCTCCACCACTCTCTCTCCACCACTCTCTCTCCCTCTCTCTCTCCCTCTCTCGCTCTCGCTCCCTCTCCTCGTCTCTCTCTCTTCCTCTCCGACACTCTCTCTCTACTCCTCTCGCTTTATCCTCTCCTCCCTCTCTCTGTCTCACCACCCTCTCCTTTCTCTCTCGTACTCCCCCTCCCTCTCTCTGCTCGTCTCTCTCCCCTCCAATCTCTCTCTATTACCTTTCTCTCTGCTCCTTTCTCTCTATCTCCCTCTCACCACTCTCTCTCGCTCTACTCCTCCCCTTTCACTCTCCTCTCCTCCTCTCTCTCTCCTGTCTCTCTCTCTCTTTGTTCTCTCTCCCCCCTCTCTCTCCTCTATCTCACTCTCAATCTATCATCTCTATCCCTGTGATGTAAATGGGTTTTAGGTACTAGGGGTACACTGACGTCCGTGAGGCTGTTTGGGAATGAAGGGGGGGGGGGTCTTTATGTGCGGCCATGCCCATGTACGAGCACAATAAAACATAACTTGTTTATTGTGTATTTATAATATAGTTTATTGTGTATTGTATGTCATAGCTGCTTTCTTGCATCCCCCCCCCCCCTCTCTCTCTCTCTCTCTCCCTGTTGGCTCTCGTCTGCTTCGTTGAGGCAAGCAGGTCGGCGATTGATCAAAAGGCAAATGAACAATAGACAATAGGTGCAGGAGTAGGCCATTCGGCCCTTCGAGCCAGCACCGCCATTTAATGTGATCATGGCTGATCATCCCCAATCAGTACCCCGTTTCTGCCTTCTCCCCATATCCCTTGACTCCGCTATTTTTAACAGCCCTATCTAGCAAAGATCTTTGCTATCTAGCTCTCTCTTGAAAGCATCCAGAGAACCTGTCTCCATCCGAGGCAGAGAACTCCACACAGACTGTGGAATTCTCTCGGAGATTGTGTCTGATTGGCCGCCGAGTGACCATCGCATTATGTGATTGCACACATTGCCCTTGGAGACAGCGGCTGATTGGACGGGAGGAGACCGATTTGTTGATTGGACGGGATTTTAAGGGAAGCTGGCGGTTGATTGGACGACACCCCCTTAGAGACAGCGGTTGATTGGCCGCCAAATAATTGGGCACAAAGAATTGACAAATAGGAACATATTTAAATGGGAAGAATATCATGCCTGAACTGCAGCAAATAATCTAGAATCTGCTCTAGTATCTTTGACCCGCAGTTCCTTCCTATTGAAGAAGAATCCTGGCCCGAAACAAATCGTAATCCATTCCCTCCACAGATGCCGCCTAGCCCGCTGAGTTCCTCCAGCACTCTGTGTTTTATATTTAACTTTTGAAATTGAAGTTAGACATAAATCTGGAGTAACTCAGCGGGACAAGCAACGACTCTGGAGAGAAGACCCTTCTTCAGACTGAACTGAACTCTCGTCGATGAGAGGACTTGTGATTGTCTGCAGAAGGGTCTCGACCCGAAACGCAGCACTGCCACCCGTCCCGCTGAGCCACCCCAGTCCCTCCGTGTCCACCTTCAACTCCCGAGCCAAAGAAAACACAGAGTGCAGGAGGAACTCGGCGGGCCAGGCGGCACCCGCGGAGCCGGAGCCGCTACGAGTTGAGCGTCCAGGAGGTGAACTCCGTTTACGGCGGAGAGATGCCAGGTCTGATGACGGTCAAGTTCTTAGACAGTCATGATGGAATTGGGAAAAGTTCCAATGAGCTGGTGAAAGACGTGCACTGCCCTTACACCGTCACTCTCCTCCACACTCTCCATCTCATGGTGACTGGAACCCAAAGATCCTATAGCGGAGCAAGATAGTCCACTCGACGGAAAAGCAGTAGTAGGGTCATGGCTAAACTTCAGCACCGGCATTCTGTAACCGGCTTCCAGATCCGCTCTAGTAACTTCTTCATGCACAAATCATATTTTAGTTGTTCAGCTGCAGGTGATCATTTTGAGATTCCTGCCTAGTCCTCCTCATTAACTTTGAACATCTATATAATTAAAAGTCTCATCTCGACCACTTCCTGTCTGCGCTCTATATTGATTGCAGAAAAAACTCTGCCATATATGGTTTTTGGCCATCTTACTCACAGTTCGCCTCTGTTGAGCAAGCCCGAGGATTTATTCCATAGATGAAAAATATAAAAAATTATGAGTGTTTAAAAACCTTGAGAACCTCTCACCTGTCAATCACCGCGATGAAGTTAACGCTCCTTACTATTGGGACTATAAAATCCCGGATGCCTGGACAAGACTTAGTCACCCTGCAAGATTGCGAGGGAGTGGCCACGACTCTCATTCTAAGCTGTGAATCAACTGAACTGTGTGTCTGCAATGTACTTGTAATAAATAATTTGTAAGCACTTGATGAAAATGAAATTAGTTGTTTGACCTGCCCTGTGCTTGAAACTGCAATGGCAATAGACGATAGGCAATAGGTACAGGAGTAGGCCATTCGGCCCTTCGAGCCAGCAACGCCATTCAATATGATGATGGCTGATCATCCCCAATCAGTACCCAATTACTGCCTCTCCCCCCCCCCCATATCCCTTGACTCTGCTATTTTTAAGACCCCTCTCTCTTGAAAGCATCCAGAGAACCCGCCTCCACAACCATCTGAGGCAGAGAACTCCACAGACTCACCACTCTCTGTGAGAAAAAGTGTTTCCTTGTCTCCGTTCTAAACAGCTTATTTCTTATTCTTAAACTGTGGCCCATGATCCTGGACTCCCCCAACATCAGGAACATGTTTTCTGCCTCTTGCGTGTCCAAATCTTTAACAATCTTATATGTTTCAATGAGAATCCCTCTCATCCGTCTGAACTCCAGAGTGTACAACCCCAGCTGCTCCATTCTGTCAGCATATGACAGTCCTGCCATCCCGGGAATTAATCTTGTAAACCTACGCTGCACTCCCTCAATAGCACGAATGGCCTTCCTTAAATTAGGGCAATGGAAATTCAATGAAAATGCAATGAGCTGTTCGGCCAGTCCTGCGCTTGAAATGGAAATGGAAATGAAATGTATTTTGGCGTGCCTAAAATCACTAATTTCGACCCAAGGCCCTTTCAGCCGAGAAACCAGTCCCTTTGCCCAAAATGCCCGTATTAGCCCAGGAGGAGCTTTTCAGCCCAAAAGGCTCGTGCCAGGCCAGGAAAAGTCCAGAAAAAGTGCCTTTCACTGAGATTTCACTCAGATGTTTTTTTAAAGAATCCATTCAGCCCATCAGGCCTGTAGTAGCCCAGAAGAAGTCCCATTTGGCCCATTAGTAAGTATTCGCCCTGCAGGTATTAAGCAAGACCCCAGTATTTTTCTCCCTCCATTCATTGGCTCCTTGTGAGATCCAGGCCAGGATAGACATTCCTCCTTCATTGCCGTGATCTGCAGAAATAGATGAAAATGTCTAAAAATGATTCTCTACCCGCCCCCACGTCTCTCTCACACAGTCTCTAACCTTTTGTGAAGGATTTCTGGCAATTTCTGAGCTACCAGCCCACCATGCCTGAGTGACTAAGCTGCCAGCCCACCAGGCCTGAGTGACTGAGCTGCCAGCCCACCATGCCTGAGTGACTGAGCTGCCAGCCCACCAGGCCTGAGTGACAGAGCTGCCAGCCCAAGAATCCATTCGGCCCTCAATGTCCATTCTAGCCCTCTGGAAAACGTCCCTTCAGCCCAAAACACCCATATTAGGGGTCCAAAAAGACCCCCCCCCCCCCCCACCCCCCCCCACTGGCCACCAATGTTGGAATTGGTGGAGAGGTGTAAAATTGCATTGGGGGACCAGCCCTCCCGTGTGAACGTGGGACCCAACGTGTCCCACTTAGTCGAGTACAAAATATTGCCATTTGCAAGGAGCTCCAGAAAATCCAAAAAGACCCCCCCCCCCCCCCGACCTGATGAATCTGGAGTCGAATGGGTGAGGCTTCATGAGTCCTGAAGGTGAAGTAAAACTGTGACGCGCCTGTTCGGCACCAGGCGCTAAAGATAATGACGCTGCGAGCAGGGTTCGAACCTGCGTGGGGAATCCCCATTGGATTTCAAGTCCAACGCCTTAACCACTCGGCCATCGCAGCTCTCTTGATCCACTTTGCTGCACCAGTATTTAAAAAAAAAACAGCTGTGAGAAATTGTAACCGGCGTGCATGCTGGTCTGGGTTTGAAATGTTGTCTGTTTTGTTGTTTGTATACGTCGGCTCACAGCCGATTTGATCAATTTTCCTTGTTTTCTGCTATTCCTACACCTTCATATCTGAAGAAGGGTCTCGACCCGAAACGTCACTCATTCCTTCTCTCCAGAGATGCTGCCTGTCCCGCTGTTACTCCAGATTTTTGCGTTTATCTTCGGTTTAAACCAGTATTTACAGTTCCTTCATGCACACTTTCAAAATGTCTCTTCCATTTGTATCAAACTGACCCGCGGCCAGGTTTACCGATTCCACGGTATTTTATCCGCCTGATGGCTATTCAGTAGTCTAGGCAACTTCCTTCATTACTACCTAAATTATTTCATACGCGTAATTGCAAATTATTAGCTTTCCATTAGTCCTGAGAAGGCAAAATGTCCAGCCAGTGGAGAAACGACGAGTCACATCACGAGGAACCAGTCGCTCAGGTGAGCATTGATGTAAGCTTTATTTTGGATTTGTTCTCTCAGACGTTTAATTCTCCCGACGCACAGATAATTAATAGGGTATGGTTTGGCGGTCGCAAGAACGACAATTCATTCTTAGCTCCCAGGTTGTTACAACACGTCTGTCCGCAACGGTGGTCAGCACTCAACTGCCTCGTGAAAAACAGAAGCCCCTCCCGAGTCACGTGACCGCGGCTTCCAAACGCCGGGTTCGATACCTGCGTGCGCCAGCAGGCCCCACCACATGCCCCCTCCCCCCCCCCCCCCCCCCCCCCCCACCACATGCCCCACCCCCCCCCCCTGCCCCCCCCCACCACCATGCCCCCCCCCCATGCCCCCCCACCACATTGCCCCCCACCACATGCCCCCCCACCCCCATGCCACTGCCCCCCCCCCCCAACCCCACCCCCCCCCACCACATGCCACCCCCCCCCCCCCCCCCCCATGCCCCCCCCCCCAAACCACATGCCCCCCCCCAACACATGCCCCCCCCACACCCCCCCATGCGCCCCCCCACCACATGCCCCCCCCCCCCCCACCACATGCCCCCCCCACCACATGCCCCCCCCCACCACATGCCCCCCCCCCACCACATGCCCCCCACCATGCCCCCCCACCACATGGCCCCCCCCCCCCACCCCCCCCCCCAACACATGCCCCCCCATGCCACATGCCCCCCCAACCACATGCCCCCCCCCACCACATGCCCCCCCCACCACATGCCCCCCCACCACATGCCCCCCCCCACCACATGCCCCCCCCCACCACATGCCCCCCCCCCATGCCCACATGCCCCCCCCCCCCCCCATGCCCCCCCCCACACATGCCCCCCCCCCACCACATGCCCCCCACCACCACATGCCCCCCAACCACATGTCCCCCCCATGCCCCCCACCCCCCCCCCCCCCCCCCCACCACATGCCCCCCCAACCACCCCCCCCCCCCCCCACATGCCCCCCCCACCACACCCCCCCCCCCCCCCACATGCCCCCCACCACATGCCCCCCCCACCACATGCCCCCCCCCACCACATGCCCCCCCCACCACATGCCCCCCCCACCACATGCCCCCCCCCACCACATGCCCCCCCACCACATGCCCCCCCCCCCCCCACATGCCCCCCCCCCCACCACATGCCCCCCCCACCACCACATGCCCCCCCACCACCACATGCCCCCCAACCACATGTCCCCCCCCCACCACATGTCCCACCACATGCCCCCCCCCACCACATGCCCCCCCCCCCCACCACATGCCCCCCCACCACATGCCCCCCCAACCACATGCCCCCCCCCCCACCACATGCCCCCCCCACCACATGCCCCCCCCCCACCACATGCCCCCCCCACCACATGCCCCCCACCACCACATGCCCCACCACATGCCCCCCCACCACATGCCCCCCCCCCCCCCCACCACATGCCCCCTCCGGCCAGAATCCGTGGTACGGAAACACACGGGTAGCCGGTCAGTTCGACCGGAACGCATAGTCCAAGGTCGCGGGGCGAGCGTAACAGTAGGGACCGGCAAATCAGGACCGGAGGGACGCGACAAACGCGAATGAGGGACGGGCGTAACAGAGGGGACCGGTGGAAATTAACCAGGGGTAACAGGTGCAAAGGGCAGGAAAACGGCCGGCGGACGTCCACTACGTCGCAGAATGGCCACCGCCACCGGGCTATCCTCTTCGACGTGTGCTGGCTTAAAGCGGCTGATGGAGACGAATTCCCTGCCACCCATGTCCAACGGGAACGTCGAGGTACCATTCATCAGCACCCTGTATGGACCTTCGTACACCCGTTGTAACAGCGAGCGATGTGCATCCCTACGAAGGAAAACATAAGCACAATCCCGTAACATAGTAGACACATGCACCGCAGACGAACAATGTCAGGAAGTGGGAACAGGGACCAAAGTGCGTGCCCGCTCGTGAAGGTCAGATAGCACCGCCGAAGCCGGGACCTCCTGATCTCGTGGGGTGACAGAATATCCCCAGGTACCCGCAAAACCGAGCCATAAGCCAGCTCGGCCGAGGAGGCGTTGAGGTCCTCCTTAGGCGTGGTTCTGATGCCTAGTAGAACCCAATGCAACTGGTCAACACAATTGGAGCCGGTGAGCCGAGCCTTCAACGCCGACTTGAGGTGTCTGTGGAAACGATCAACCAAACTGTTGGACTCTGGATGATATGCGGTGGTCTGGTGCAGCTTCGTACCGTATAGATGTACCATACCACCCCACATGAACTGGGCCCCTCGATCAGTAGTAATATCTGAAAGGATCCCTAAAATGAGCGATCCAATGGGAGACAATGGCCCGCGCACAGGCCTCAGCGGAGGTATCAGTTAATGGTATTGCCTCCGCCCACCTCGTGAACATAGAAACATAGAAAATAGGTGCAGTAGCCCTTCGAGCCTGCACCACCATTCAATATGATCATGGCAGATCATCCAAATCAATATCCCATACCTGCCTTCTCTCCACAACCCCTGATCACTTTAGCCACAAGGGCCACATCTAACTCCCTCTTAAATGCAGCCAATGAACTGGCCTCAACTAACTTCTCTGGCAGAGAATTCCACAGATTCACCACTGTGTAAAAAATGATTTTCTCATCTCGGCCCTAAAAGACTTCCCTCTTATCCTTAAACTGTGACCCCTTGTTCTGGACTTCCCCCGACATCGGGAACAATCTTCATGCATCTAGCCTGTCCAACCCCTTAAGAATTTTGTAAGTTTATATAAGATCCCCCATCAATCTTCTAAATTCTAGCGTGTACAAGCCGAGTCTATTCAGTCTTTCTTCATATGAAAGTCCTGCCATCCCAGGAATCAGTCTGGTGAACCTTCTCTGTACTCCCTCTATGGCAAGAATGTCTTTCCTCAGATTAGGAGACCAAAACTGTACGCAATACTCCAGGTGTGGTTTCACCAAGACCCTGTACACCTGCAGTAGAACTCCCCTGCGCTTATATTCAAATCCTTTTATTATGAATGCTAACATGCCATTCGCTTTCTTCACTGCCTGCTGCACCTGCATGCCTACTTTCAATGACTGGTGTACCATGACACCCAGGTCTCGTTGCATCTCCCCTTTTCCAAATCGTCCACAATAGTCTACTTGCTTGTTTTTGCCACCAAAGTGGATAACCTCACATTTATCCACATTATACTGCATCTGCCAAACATTTGCCCACTCACCCAGCCTATCCAAGTCACCTTGCAGCCTCCTAGCATCCTCCTCACAGCTAACACTGCCCCCCAGCTTCGTGTCATCCGCAAACTTGGAGATGTTGCATTCAATTCCCTCACCCAAATCATTCATATATATTGTAGATAGCTGGGGTCCCAGCATTGAGCCTTGCGGTACCCCACTAGTCACTGCCTGCCATTCTGAAAAGGACCCGTTTACTCCTAATCTTTGCTTCCTGTCTGCCAGCCAGTTCGCTATCCACATTAATACTGAACCCCCAATATACCGTGTGCTTTAAGTTTGTATACAAATCTCTTATGTGGGACCTTGTCGAAAGCCTTCGGAAAGTCACCTGCCTGAAAAGAACCTGTCCACGGTAGTTAGTAAGTGAGTGGCCCCACGCGTACACGGCAAGGGACCCACCAGGTCGACATAAATTTGTAGGAACCTGCCGCCTGGATCAACGAAATCCTGCACGGGTGGGCGCACGTGCCTCTGCACCTTGGAATGCACCAGGGGATACAAGCACGGGCCCATGCTGTGACCTGCTTTTGTAACCCGTGCCAGACGAACTTGGTCGCGACCAGGGCAGAGGTGGTGTGGATGGACGGGTGAGCTAGGCTGTGGATGGTGTCGAAAACCCGACGCCTGCAGGCAATTGGGACAATCGGGCGGGCTTTGCCCGTCGAGACATTGCAAGGACCCACACGCCGGTGGCGCCGCAGGGCACCTCAGCCAATTTAAGGCCCAACTCAGCATTGCGGTAAACCTCCATTCAGATTCAGATTCAAACTTTATTGTCATTGTGCAGTGTTAAGTAATGTAACAGCCGCAGGGAAGAAGCTGTTCCTGGACCTGCATGGGTGGGCGCACGAGACCTTTAGCGCCTCCCGGATGGTAGGAGGATAAACAGTCATTGGGTTGGGGTGAGAGCAGTCTTTGACGATGCTGAGCGCCCTTCGCAGACAACGCTTGCTTTGGACAGACTCAATGGAGGGGAGTGAGGAACCGGTGATGCGTTGGGCAATTTTCACCACCCTCTGCAGTGCTTTCCGGTCGGAGACAGAGCAGTTGCCATACCATACCGTGATACAATTGGTAAGGATGCTCTCGATGGTGCAGCGGTAGAGGTTCACCAGAATCTGAGGAGACAGATGGACCTTCATTCGTCTCCTCAGGAAGAAGAGACGCTGATGAGCCTTCTTGACCAGAGTTGAGGTATTGTGGGTCCAGGAGAGGTCATCGGAGATGTTGACCCCCAGGAACCTAAAGCAGGAAATACCTTCCACCTCCGTCCCGTTAATGTGGATGGGGGTGTGCGTGCCGCCCCAAGACTTTCTGAAGTCTAATAATAATAATAATAATAATAATAATAATAATAATAATAATAATAATAATAAATGCTTTATTGATCCCCTCAGGGAAATTCAGATGTCCAGAAGCCCCCAACCAACAAACCAACAGATTCAAAAGGAACGCAGACAGAAAATACATAGAATACACTGTGGACACTACCTAAGAGCAATAAATACTTAAAAAGACCAATAATTAACAATTAAAAATTAAAAATGCATCCCCCTACAGCCTAACGGTCCGAATTATAAAATCTAATGGCTGCAGGGGTGAAGGATCTCCTGAACCGCTCCGTTCTACAGGGCAGGGAGAGGAGCCGGTTGTTGTTCCAAGTGCTCTTTTGACTCTCCAGAATTACATGGAGGGGATGCCTGGGGTGTTTCAGGATGACCTGCACCCTGTGCCTCATACATCTCTCAAGCACATCCATCCCAGAATCTACTCTCCCCTCCAGCACTGAGCTAGCTCGTTTAACCAGTTTGTCGAGCTTCTTGTTTTTTTTGCACTAATGCTGTTGCCCCAGCAGACAAATGCGTAGAAAATAACACTTGCAACCACAGTGTTGTAAAACATGTGCAGCATATTATTACGCACATTGAAGGATTTGAGCCTTCTGAGGAAAAAGAGTCTGTTCTGGCCTTTAGTAGAGGGAGTCAGAGTTGACAGACCAGTCCAGTTTGTTATCAAGGTGCACACCAAGGAATTTATATGTCATCCACCCCAATGTTCTCCTGGTATGCAAACTGTAGTGGGTCGAGTGCGTGCTCGACTTGTGGTCTCAGGAGACGAATGAGTAGCCGCTCCATTGTTTACATGATATGAGATGTAAGGGCCACCGGTCTGTAGTCGTTGATCTCGATCGGCCGCCCTGCTTTGGGAACCGGCACAAGACATGATGTTTTCCACAGACCTGGTACCATCCCTGACTGGAGGCTCAGGTTGAAAATGGTCTGGAGGGGCTCCGCCAGCTGAGCCGCACAGTCTTTCAGTAGCCTGGGACATACACCATCAGGGCCAGCTGCCTTACCAGGGCACAACCTCCTCAGCTCAGCTCTCACCTCGTCCACCGTGAAGAACAGTTGAGGAGATGCCGGCATAGGAGGTGCTGCAGGTGTGGTGTTGGGGGGGCTGCCTCGTGGAGGTGATGGTGGGGGAGAGGCTGCACCTGTAGAGGTGGGAGGGGATACCAGATCAAACCTGTTATAGAACTCATTGGCCTTGTCCACGTCTCCTGACGGCTGGCTTCTCTTCTCCTTGAAGCCAGTGATGGTCTTCATTCCTCTCCACACCTCTTTGATGTTGTTGTGCTGCGATTTCTTCTCCAGCTTCCTGTGGATCGCCGGTGTTCAGGGTGAGGGTTGAAGAGGTGTGCTTGTCTAACCTAACAGACTGGGGTCTGTTGGTTAGAAAGTCCAGTATCCAGTTGCAGAGGGAGGGGTCGATGCCCAGGTCACCGAGTTTGGTGATCACTTTTATAGGGTATTATGGTGTTGAATGCTGAGCTGTAATCGATGAACAGCATTCTTACGTTGTCTCTGTTGTCGAGGTGAGAGAGGGCGGAGTGAAGTGCCGTTGAGATGGCATCCTCCGCACAAGTTCTTGCGGTAGGCAAACTGATAGTGATCCAATGTGGGGGGTAGGCATTGATTCCTACACATTCTCCGTTCTGGACTTTATAAATTCCACCATCAATAGTGTCACCTCCCTCAAACAGGTGACCATATTCCCGAATCAGAAGCCATGGATGAACAGTGAGGTCAGGCTACTGCTGAAAGCACGGGACACCGCTTTCAGGTCAGGCAATGCTCGAGCCTACAGTTCATCCAGGGCTAACCTGAAGAGGGGCAACAAGAAGGCCAAGCACTGCCATAAGCTCAGGATTGTGGAGCACTTCAACAACAACTCCGCCCCCCGACGCATGTGGCAAGGCATCCAGGCCATCACAGACTACAGACCCTCCAACATCACCCCCACATCCAGCGACGCCTCCTTCCTTGAGGAGCTTAATCACTTCTATGGCCGCTTCGACAGGGACAATCTAGAGACAGCCATCAAGGCTGTGCTACCTGCCGATCACCAACCCCTCACACTCACCCCCTATGACGTATACGTGGCACTGAGTAGGACTAATGCACGTAAGGCTGCTGGCCCTGACGGCATCCCCGGGCGCGTGCTCAGGGCCTGTGCTGCGCAGCTGACAGACGTCTGGACTGACATCTTCAACCTGTCACTTGCCCAAGCAGTTGTCCCCACTTGCCTTAAAACCACCTCCATCGTGCCAGTGCCAAAACACTTCACTGCGGCAAGCCTCAACGACTTCCGCCCAGTTGCACTTACCCCCATCATCACCAAGTGCTTCGAGAGGCTGGTCCTGGCACACCTCAAAAGCTGCCTACCCCCCACACTGGATCCCTATCAGTTTGCCTACCGCAAGAACAGGAGTACGGAGGACGCCATCTCAACGGCACTTCACTCCGCCCTCTCCCACCTCGACAACAGACACTTACGTAAGAATGCTGTTCATCGATTGCAGCTCAGCATTCAACACCATTATACCATCAAAACTGATCACCAAACTCGGTAACCTGGGCATCGACCCCTCCCTCTGCAACTGGATACTGGACTTTCTAACCAACAGACCCCAGTCTGTGAGGTTAGACAAGCACACCTCTTCAACCCTCACCCTGAACACCGGCGTTCCTCAGGGCTGTGTGCTGAGCCCCCTCCTCTACTCGCTCTTCACCCATGACTGCATACCTGTACATGGTACTAACACCATCATCAAGTATGCAGATGATACAACGGTGATTGGCCTCATCAGCAACAACGATGAGTTGGCCTACAGGGAGGAGGTCCAGCACTTAGCAGCATGGTGCGCTGACAACAACCTGGCCCTTAACTCCAAGAAAACCCAGGAGCTCATTGTAGACTTCAGGAAGTCCAGAGGCGACACGCACACCCCCATCCACATTAACGGGACGGAGGTGGAACGTGTTTCTATCTTCAGGTTCCTGGGAGTCAACATCTCCGATGACCTCTCTTGGACCCACAATACCTCTACTCTGATCAAGAAGGCTCATCAGCGTCTCTTCTTCCTGAGGAGACTGAAGAAGGTCCATCTGTCTCCTCAGATCCTGGTGAACTTCTACCGCTGCACCATCGAGAGCATCCTTACCAACTGCATCACAGTATGGTATGGCAACTGCTCTGTCTCCGACCGGAAGGCATTGCAGAGGGTGGTGAAAATTGCCCAACGCATCACCGGTTCCTCGCTCCCCTCCATTGAGTCTGTCCAAAGCAAGCGTTGTCTGCGGAGGGCGCTCAGCATCGCCAAGGACTGCTCTCACCCCAACCATGGACTGTTTACCCTCCTACCATCCGGGAGGCGCTACAGGTCTCTCCATTGCCGAACCAGCAGGTCGAGGAACAGCTTCTTCCCGGCGGCTGTTACTCTACTCAACAACGTACCTCGGTGACTGCCAATCACCACCCCCCCGGCCACTTATTATTATTTATTCAAATCATTTGCTATGTCGCTCTTCCAGGGAGATGCTAAATGCATTTCGTTGTCTCTGTACTGTACACTGACAATGACAATTAAAATTGAATCTGAATCTGAATCTGAGGCAGCCTTTGAGGTGTGCCAGGACCAGCCTCTCGAAGCACTTGGTGATGATGGGAGTAAGTGCAACTCGGCAGAAGTCGTTGAGGCTTACCACAGTGGAGTGTTTTGGCACCGGCACGATGGAGGTGTTTTTAAGGCACGTGGGGACAACTGCTTGGGCAAGTGACAGGTTGAAGATGTCAGCCCAGACGTCTGTCAGCTGCGCAGCACAGGCCCTGAGGACGCGCCCGGGGATACCGTCTGGGCCAGCAGCCTTACGTGCATTAGTCCTACTCAGTGCCACGTACACGTCGTAGGGGGTGAGTGTGAGGGGTTGGTGATCAGCAGGGAGCACAGCCTTGATGGCTGTCTCTAGATTGTCCCTGTCGAAGCGGCCATAGAAGTGGTTAAGCTCCTCAAGGAAGGAGGCGTCGCTGGATGTGGGGGTGATGTTGGAGGGTCTGTAGTCCGTGATGGCCTGGATGCCTTGCCACATGCGTCGGGGGTTGGAGTTGTTGTTGAAGTGCTCCTCAATCCTGAGCTTATGGCAGTGCTTGGCCTTCCTGATGCCCCTCTTCAGGTTAGCCCTGGATGAACTGTAGGCTCGAGCATCGCCTGACCTGAAAGCGGTGTCCCGTGCTTTCAGCAGTAGCCTGACCTCGCTGTTCATCCATGGCTTCTGATTCGGGTATATGGTCACCTGTTTGAGGGAGGTGACACTATTGATGGTGGAGTTTATAAAGTCCAGAACAGAGGATGTATAGGAATCAATGTCCGTGTGGGAGTCAAGGGTGGCCTGGGCTGCAAACGCCTTCCAGTCAGTGTTTCCAAAACGCTGCTGAAGTGTGGAGTCTGCCTCCTCTGACCAGACTTTAACTGTCCTCACAGTTGGTTTAACCCGTCTGATGAGTGGGGAGTACTTTGGGAGCAGGAACAATGAGAGGTGACAAGACTGTCCAAGGTGGGGGAGGGGGATGGCTTTTTAAGCTTCAACCATGTTAGTGTAGACTTTGTCCAGTGTCGTTTAATGGTGGTGGAATTTGGGGAGTACAGTCTTCAGGTTGGAGTGATTGAGGTCACCTGCAACAATGAAGGCTACCTCGGGGTTGTGAGTCTGTTGTTTGCTAATGGCAGTATGCAGCTCTTTCATTGCAAGCTTAGCATTAGCATCAAGAGGTATATAGGCTGCAGTCACAACAGTGGAGATGAACTCTCTGGGCAGATAGAATGGTCTGCATCTAACCAAGAGGAACCAAGCAGTGAATCTCGATGATGGTGGAGTCCGTGCACCATGCTTTATTTACATAAATGCACAGACCCCCACCTCTGGTCGTACCGGAGTCTGTTGGCCTGTCCGCTCGGAGTAAATGACGCCCTGTTAGCTGGCTGGTGCTGTCAGGAACGTCGGTGTTGAGCCAAGTTTCAGTGAAGATCAAGATGTTGCAGTCCTTGATCCAGTTGTGGGAGGTGATCCTTAGCCAGAGTTCGTCCATTTTGTTTGCCAGTGAGCGCACGTTGGCGAGGAAAAGGCTAGGAATCGCTAGCCTGTGTGGGGCTAGCTCTAACCTGGCCTTTAACCCACCTCTGTGTCCCCGGCGGTGCTTTCATTCGCGTCACCGTCTGTTGGTGCTTCCGGTCGGCCGAGCTGGCTTGGTGTGCGCTGGTGTTCTGCCGCTCCGCGCCTCCGCTGGCGTTTTGCTGCTCCGCTGTTCCGCTGCTCCGCTGCTCTGACTAGCTCAGGAGCAAGACGGAGATTGACCAGAAAGTTGTTGCAGCCGCAGGAGCCGAAGTCCAGAAGTTCCTTTCGGCTGTACGAAAGGAATGTAAGACTGCTCTGTGTGAGCAGCCTTGAGACAGGCAGGGAATTGTCGCTATTTCTCGAATTTCTCGAATTCTTGGGAGGCACGGGGCTGCCATTTTGTAATGCCATCGGCCATCTCCGCGTAATCCACCCCTAGGCTCAAAGCGGAAACCTCTGGGGCCGCCGGACCGGTCACAACGTTCAGCTTCCGCCACATGCCGAACATCAGTTGCGAATTCGGATATGTAGATGAGGTGTCTCTGTTGCCTGGTGGACCAGAGATTGGACACCTTGGTCAAAGTGAACGTGAGTGGCTTGTGGTCCGTGGATTCGATGAACGCGCGCCCCTCCAGGAAATAACGTAAATGGCGGATCACTAGGTAGAGCGCTAGGAGTTCCTGATCGAAAGCCCTGTACTTGACCTCGGGGGCTCGCAGCTGCCTGCTGAAAAACGGCAGCGGCACCCAGTGGCTACCTACCCGTTGTTCGAGGACAGCACCCACCACAACGTCGGATGCGTCCATGGTGAGGGCCAATAAGGCCGATGCCCTGGGGTGTACCAACATGGTGGCATTGGCCAACGCTGTCTTCGCCCCTTCAAAAGCCATCTCAGCCTCCTTGGACCAGATCAGGTCCTTAGGCTCACCCGCCAGACACTGGAGGAACAGCCGCATAATAGCGGCTGTTGATGGGACGAATCAGTGGTAGAAATTGACCATTCCAATAAATTCTTGCAGGCGTCGACCTTCTCGGGCAGCGGCTGTGCGCTGTGGCAGGTAATGCTGTGACCCAAAAAGAAAATGGAACGCAATCCGAACTGGCACTTCGCAGGGTTGATCACCAACCTGTGTTTGCGCAGCTGTTCGAAGAGCAGGCCGAGCTGCCAAACGTGCTCTGCCTGTGAGCTGCTGGCCACTAGAATCTCATCAAGGTAGATGTATATGAACGGCAAACCCCGACCGAATCTATTAGCCTTTGGAAAGCTTAAGTGGCGTTCTTCAGGCCAACAGGCATCCTGAGCCATTCGAAAAGGCCGAAAGGGGAGATGGTGGCCGTCTTAGAGTCGTCGCCGGGATGGACAGGAATCTGATTATACCTGCGAATAAGGTCGACCTTCGAGAAGAAGGTTGCGCCCTCCAGATGAGCTGAGAAATCCTGGATGGTTATGGCGTTAAGACGCCTGTAATCGCCGCCAGGTCTCCAGCCCCCGGACGCTTTGGGCACCATGTGCAGGGGAGAAGCCCAAGGGCTATCCAAACGCAGGAAATCCCCATGTCCTCCATAAGCTGGAACTCGTCTCATGCGATGCGCAGTTCATCGGGCGGGAGGCGTCGTACGCGGGTGCTTGGTGGGAATGTGGTGGACCACACCATGATGGGCGCGGCCCCGTTGAACCGGGGCGTGAGCAACCCTGGGAATTCGGTGAGAACGGCTGCAAAAGGATGCTGGATATCAGCCACCTCGTCCAGTTGCTGTAGGGGCGTGGACGGATGTTAGGAGGTTGCAGGATGACCTGGACAGGTTGAGTGAGTGGGCAGAAGCGTGGCAGATGCAGTATAATATAGATAAATGTGAGTTGTCCACTTTGGCGGCAAAAACAAGGCAGCAGATTATTATCTCAATGAGGTTAGGTAAGGGGGAGGTGCAAGCGAGACCTGGGCGTCCTTGTACACCGGTCACTGAAAGTTGGCGTGCAGGTACAGCAGGCAGTGAAGAAAGCTAATGGAATGTTGGCCTTCATAACAAGAGGATTTCAGCACAGGAGTAAAGAGGTTCTTTTGCAGTTGTATAGGGCTCTGGTGAGACCATATCTAGAGTATTGTGTACAGTTTTGAGGAAGGACATCCTTGTGATTGAGGCAGTGCAGCGTAGGTTCACGAGATTGATCACTGGGGTGGCGGGATTGTCATATGAGGAAAGATTGTAAAGACTAGGCTTGTATTTACTGGAGTTTAGAAGGATGAGGGGATATCTTATAGAAACATATAAAATTATAAAAGGACTGGACAAGCTAGATGCAGGAAAAAATGTTCTCAATGTTGGGCGAGTCCAGAACCAGGGGCTTGTCTTAGAATAAAGGGGAGGTCATTTAAGACTGAGGTGATAAAAAAAAATTTTCACCCAGAGACTTGTGAATTTATGGAATTCCCTGCCACAGAGGGCAGTGGAGGCCAAGTCACTGGATGGATTTAAGAGAGAGTTAGATAGAGCTCTAGGGGCTAGTGGAGTCAAGGGATATGGGGAGAAGGCAGGTACGGGTTATTGATAGGGGACGATCAGCCATGATCACAATGAATGGCGGTGCTGGCTCGAAGGGCCAAATGGCCTCCTGCACCTATTTTATATGTCTATGTTTCTATGTTAATATGCTGTGTGAATTGTGTGTGTGGGCCCCATCTATCTTGTTGCTTGGAGATGATTGTATATGAAGAACGTCTTACATGTACATCGATCTTGTGTGTAGAACTTTGGCCCAAATGGGTAATTATCTAACTACCACAACTAATCCCAAGAGTGATTTGCAATATTGTTTACTAAGTATCCTGATGAAGCAGAGCAATTCAAGCAGTTATTATGAGCTTTGAATAAGACATTTGTAAGTGAATTGTGGCCCGAGGGTGGGGTTTGAACACTGGAGGGTGTGAACATGATTCTCTGCTTTATTCTACTATGCTGTAAAATTTGAAAAGATAAAATAAATCTTCAACTATTTTGAAGAAGAATCTGCTGCAGTGCAGAATCTTCAGTGAAATCATGCAGAAAATGTCCCTCCATCGCCATCTCGTGTTTATTGCTTCCAATTTTGCAAACTTCACAGAAGCTATCGCTTCGCTTGTGAAACATGGCGAACGTAAGTGAATAACTTGCAGGTTTTCATCAAAGTAACTGACGATATTCGTAAAGTTCCAGGAGATGCAGGTAAAGACATACAAGGAAAATGTGAGAGATAACAAAGGTAACTAAGATCTTGAAGAAGTACAAAATGTAACTAAAGTTCTCAATGGTAGTTGTAATGTACAATATATCAACATGAATATAGAGTATGCAGCTTGTTTCGGGTATGCACCAGTGACCTCAGCTGGGGTAGAACGACGTTTTTCAGAACTGAACCATATCCTGTCTGACAGACAGCATGGTTTAACACCAGATAATTTGAAAAAAATGCTAATAATTATGTGCAACCAGGCAACTTTGGTCATTAAATGTAGTATCGATATTACTAAAAGTCTGATCTTGGCCGCTTTTGGCCCACTGTGGTGCAATTTCCGAGAGAACGCCGCAACCTGCGGCCATCATTTTTGGCCACCTCGCTCAGAGCACAAAGCTACCTACCTGGACCAGAGGGTTTTTCCCATCGATTAAAAATCAGAGAGATATTAATGTTTTTTTTTTTAAATCACCATTCTCTCTGCTGCCCCTGCTGGAGGGAGGGAGGGGGACTATAAAACCAGGAAGTAATGTGCCTCACTCAGTCTCTGCAAGATGGAAGAAACCAGAGGGGCATGTCTCTCTCAGCTCTGAATAACACTGAACACATGTCTACTCAACTGGGAGTCCCCTTAATGTGGTTTGAAATTGAAAATATGGTTGGTTTGAAGTAAAAAGGCACAGCCTGCAAATGGTTGTTTGGGTGCTTTGGGTTGAAGTTAGAAGGCACTACTACAAATGGTGGGTTGCATGCTTTGGCTTGGTTAAAAGACACGACTGCAAATGGTGATTTGAGTGCTTTGGCTTGAAGTTAAAAGGCACTACTGCAAATGGTGGTTTAGGTCCTTTGGCTTGAAGTTAAAAGGCACCACTGCAAATGGTGGGTTACACAGAAAAGCTGGAGAAACTCAGCGGGTGCAGCAGCATCTATGGAGCGAAGGAAATAGGCAACGTTTCGGGCCGAAACCCTTCTTCAGACTGATCGGGGGGTGGGTGTGGGTGGGGACAAGAAAGGGAAAAGGAGGAGTAGCCAGAAGGCTGGAGGGTGGGAGGAGACAGCAGGGGAGCTGAGGAAGGGGAGGAGACGGCAAGGACTAACAGAATTGGGAGAAATCGATGTTCATGCCCCCAGGGTGCAGACTTCCCAAACGGAATATGAGGTGCTGTTCCTCCAATTTCCGGTGCTGCTCGCTGTGGCCATGGAGGAGACCCAGGACAGAGAGGTCGGAGGCGGAGTGGGAGGGGGAGTTGAAGTGCTGAGCCACCGGGAGGTCAGCTTGGTTATTGCGGACCGAGCGGAGGTGTTCGGCGAAACGATCGCCCAACCTCCGCTTGGTCTCACCGATATAGATCTGCTGACATCTAGAGCAGCGGACGCAATAGATGAGGTTGGAAGAGATGCAGGTAAACCTCTGTCGCACCTGGAACGATTGCTTGGGTCCTTGAACGGAGTCGAGGGGGGAGGTAAAGGGGCAAGTGTTGCATCTCCTGCGGTTGCAAGGGAAAGTGCCCGGGGAGGGGGTGGACCGAGAGGGAAGGGAAGAATTGACAAGGGAGTTGTGGAGGGAGCGGTCTTTGCGGAAGGCAGATATGGGGGGAGATGGGAAGATGTGGCGAGTAGTGGGGTCACGTTGGAGGTGGCGAAACTGACGGAGGACTATTTTTTGTATGTGACGGCTGGTGGGGTGAAAGGTGAGGACCAGGGGGACTCGGCCCTTGTTGCGAGTGCGGGGATGGGGAGAGAGAGCAGTGTTGCGGGGTATGGAAGAGACCCTGGTGCGAGCCTCATTTATGGTGGAGGAGGGGAACCCCCGTTCCCTGAATAGTGAGGACATTTCAGATGTCCTGGTGTGGAACGCCTCATCCGTGGAGCAGATGCGACGTAGACGGAGGAATTGGGAGTAGGGGATGGAGTCCTTACAGGAAGCAGGGTGGGAAGAAGTGTAGTCCAGATAGCCATGGGAGTCAGTGGGTTTATAGTGTATGTCGGTTAGAAGTCTATCACCTGCAATGGAGATAGTGAGGTCAAGGAATGGTAGGGAAGTGTCGGAAATGGTCCAGGTGTATTTCAGTGCCGGATGGAAATTAGTGGTGAAGTGGATGAAGTCAGTCAGTTGTGTGCGGGTGCAGGAGGTGGCACCAAAGCAGTCGTCGATGTAGCGGAGGTAGAGGTTGGGGATGGGGCCCTGGTATGTATTGAACAAGGATTGCTCGACGTAACCTACAAATAGGCAGGCATAGCTGGGGCCCATGCGTGTGCCCATAGCTACGCCTTGTATTTGGAGGAAGTGGGAGGAGTCGAACGCGAAGTTATTGAGGGTAAGGACCAGCTCCGCTAGGCGGAGGAGAGTGTCAGTGGCTGGGTATGGGTTGCTTCTCTGGTCGAGGAAGAACCGGAGGGCTGTGAGACCATCGTGGTGGGGGATGGAGGTGTATAGTGATTGGACGTCCATGGTGAAGATGAGGGGGTGAGGGCCTAGAGAATTGAATGCGCGGAGACGATGGAGAGTGTCTGAGGTGTCTTGGACATAGGTGGGGAGGGATTTAACCAAGGGTGATAGGATGGAGTCAAGGTATTTGGAAATGAGTTCGGTGGGGCATGAACAGGCGGAGACAATGGGTCTTCCGGGACAATCAGGTTTGTGGATTTTAGGGAGAAGGTAAAATCGGGCTGTGCGGGGCTGGGGAACGATGAGGTTGGAGGCTCGGTCTGGTAGGGCATTGGAGTGGATGAAGTTGGTGATGGTGCTGGAGATGGTGGCCTGGTGCTCGTCAGTGGGGTCATGGTCCAGGGGTAAGTAGGAGGAGGTGTCCGATAGTTGGCGCGTGGCCTCAGCTTTGTAGAGATCGGCGCGCCAGACTACCACAGCACCTCCCTTGTCAGCGGGTTTGATAACCAAATCTGGGTTGTTGCGGAGTGAGTTGATGGCAGAGCGTTCCTGGGGTGAGAGATTGGAGTGAGACAGGGGAGTGGAGAAGTTGAGGCGGTTGATGTCGCGACGGCAGTTATTGATAAAAAGTTCTAAAGCCGGAAATTGGCCACGAGGGGGGTTCCACGAGGAGGGGGTGCGTTGGAGACGGGAAAAGGGGTCATCAGTGGGGGGCGAGGACTCCTTCCCATGGAAGAAAGCTGTGAGGCGGAGGCGACGGTAGAAGCGCTCCAAGTCGTGGTGGGCGCGGAATTCATTGAGGTGGGGACGGAGGGGGACAAAGGTAAGACCTCTGTTGAGGACGGACCGTTCGGTGTTGGAGAGGGGGAGGTCGGGGGGGATGGTGAACACTCGACAGGGGGATGGGGTTGGGGCCGGAGGAAGGCAGGTGGGGACGAGGCGATGTGTGGTGGGGGGGGGGTGGGTGGTCAGGGGGTGGGGGGGTGAGAGGGCTGTGGTGTGGGTGGGGAAGGGCAGGGGCCAGTTAGAGGGGGTGGGGGGAGGAGACTTACAGTTAGAGGGGGTGGGGGGAGGAGACTCAGTCGAACTGCCACTGAGGTAGACCAGGCTGGGTCGACTGGCACTAGGACCCAGTGGAGTCAAACCCAGGAGAGTGGGAGTGAGCAGCGTGAGGGCTTCAGGCCCAGTGGAGAGTCCAGGCTCCAGGTAAGGCGACGGCTGTGGGTTGTTGGAGGGAGGTGGAGTGGCGAGGGTCAGCGGACCCGATGGTGGTAGTCCAGTGGCGCGGGTCAGCGGACCCGATGGTGAGAGTCCAGTGGCGAGGGTCAGCGGACCCGATGTTCGGCGTCGATGGGCGGTTGAGTCGGGGTCCGCGGGCGATGTGTGGGAGGTCCCGGTGGGCGGATGGTCGGCGCGGCGGCAAGGCTCGGCCAGCCCGGGAACGCGACGAGATGAGCGGGGTGCGGTGCAGCGGCCATGCTGGGAAGGCCCCGGTCCCGCGGCGATGCCCGGTGGGTCGGGGTCGGGTCCGGCGGCGATGCCCGGAAGGTCGGGGTCGGGTCCGGCGGCGATGCCCGGTAGGTCGGGTCCGGCGGCGATGCCCGGTAGGTCGGGTCCGGCGGCGTTATTGGGGGGGCCCGGTGAGGCGGCGGCGTAGGGTAGGCCCGGTGCGGCGATGAGGCTAGGTTGTCCCAGAGAGCGGCGAGGGTCGGAGGAATCGGCGGGGAGAAGAAAGTCCGAGTTACCGTAGCGGCGAGGCTGGGCGTCATCGGTGGGCAGGTGAGGGTCGGCGGCGGCAGCATCAACGTGGAGGTCGGTGAAGGCAGCGTCCTGGTTAGTGTTGAAGGCGCTCCTCGTGGCCAAGATGGCGTCGCGGGACTCGGGCAGGCGATGCAGGGCAGAGTTGGGGCCCGGAGTCTGCGGGTGTTGCGGGGCGTCGGGAGCGGCCTGGAGGCGGGATAATTTGAGGTCCTTGGTGGAGTTCAGATGGGCCAGGAATTGTTGATTGAAGCGGTGGATCTTCCGGCGGATAAAATATAATTGGGGTCCGTTGCAGGTCTGGGTAAGTGAGGCCTGAAGTTCAGGGAGTGTTGATGTGAGTTCCTGCTGGTGCCGGCGCATCGCGGCCAGGGTGGACCTCAGTGCCCGGTTGGAGAATTGCTGGGTATGCCGGTGGATGGCCACTCGGTACCGATGGTCCGGTTGCGGTCCGAACTTGACTTCATCCACTTCACCACTAATTTCCATCCGGCACTGAAATACACCTGGACCATTTCCGACACTTCCCTACCATTCCTTGACCTCACTATCTCCATTGCAGGTGATAGACTTCTAACCGACATACACTATAAACCCACTGACTCCCATGGCTATCTGGACTACACTTCTTCCCACCCTGCTTCCTGTAAGGACTCCATCCCCTACTCCCAATTCCTCCGTCTACGTCGCATCTGCTCCACGGATGAGGCGTTCCACACCAGGACATCTGAAATGTCCTCACTATTCAGGGAACGGGGGTTCCCCTCCTCCACCATAAATGAGGCTCGCACCAGGGTCTCTTCCATACCCCGCAACACTGCTCTCTCTCCCCATCCCCGCACTCGCAACAAGGGCCGAGTCCCCCTGGTCCTCACCTTTCACCCCACCAGCCGTCACATACAAACAATAGTCCTCCGTCAGTTTCGCCACCTCCAACGTGACCCCACTACTCGCCACATCTTCCCATCTCCCCCCATATCTGCCTTCCGCAAAGACCGCTCCCTCCACAACTCCCTTGTCAATTCTTCCCTTCCCTCTCGGTCCACCCCCTCCCCGGGCACTTTCCCTTGCAACCGCAGGAGATGCAACACTTGCCCCTTTACCTCCCCCCTCGACTCCGTTCAAGGACCCAAGCAATCGTTCCAGGTACGACAGAGGTTTACCTGCATCTCTTCCAACCTCATCTATTGCGTCCGCTGCTCTAGATGTCAGCAGATCTATATCGGTGAGACCAAGCGGAGGTTGGGCGATCGTTTCGTTTCGCCGAACACCTCCGCTCGGTCCGCAATAACCAAGCTGACCCCCCGGTGGCTCAGCACTTCAACTCCCCCTCCCACTCCGCCTCCGACCTCTCTGTCCTGGGTCTCCTCCATGGCCACAGCAAGCAGCACCGGAAATTGGAGGAACAGCACCTCATATTCCGTTTGGGGAGTCTGCACCCCGGGGGCATGAACATCGATTTCTCCCAATTCTGTTAGTCCTTGCCGTCTCCTCCCCTTCCTCAGCTCCCCTGCTGTCTCCTCCCACCCTCCAGCCTTCTGGCTACTCCTCCTTTTCCCTTTCTTGTCCCCACCCACACCCACCCCCGATCAGTCTGAAGAAGGGTTTCGGCCCGAAACGTTGCCTAGTTCCTTCGCTCCATAGATGCTGCTGCACCCGTTGAGTTTCTCCAGCTTTTCTGTGTAACCTTCGATTCTCCAGCATCTGCAGTTCCCTCTTAAACACTGCAAATGGTGGTTTGGGTGCTTTGGGTTGAAGTTAAAAGGCACTACTGCAAAGTCGTTTGGTTGCTGTGGGTTGAAGTTAAAAGGCACTATTGCAAATGGCGGTTTGTGTGCTTTGGGTTGAAGTTAAAAGGCACGACTGCAAAGGGTGTTTTGTGTGCTTTGGCTAACTTCCTCTTTTCACTGTATATTGATTTTAGATAAAACGCTACCACTTACGGCTGTGATTTTTGGCCATCTTACTCAGCCCCCCTCCGCTCAGCAGGTGCAGAGGATTATTTTCATCAATGAAACATAAAAGTGTTATTAGTGTTTAAAATGGTGAGAATCTCTCTCCTGCCAATCAGGCCATGAAGGCCACACCTTTTCTGGTGCGAGGGGAGGGGTTATAAAACCCGGAAGTGTGGGTATTGGTCAGTCTCTGCATGATGGGGGGAGGGAGAGGTCACGACTCTGTCTGAGATGTGAATCAATTGAACACACTGAATGTCTACTGAATTGTGAGTTTGGTGTTTTGTGTGGTTTTATGGTGGTTTCACCCTGCATGAAATGGTATGAAGCTGCATTTGAATTTGTTGGCCTTGCACCCTGCTTGAAATGGAATGCAACTGCACTTGAATTTGATGGCCTTGCACCCTGCTTGAAGCGGCATGAAACTGCACTGAATTTGGTGGTCTTGGATCCAGCTTGAAGAGGTATGAAACTGCACTTGAATTCGATGGCCTTGCACCCTGCTTGAAGTGGTCGGAAACTGCACTTGAATTTGGTCGCCTTGCACCCTGCTTGATGTGGTAGGAAACTGCATTTGAATTTGGTGGCCATCCACCCTGCTCGAAGTGGTATGAAACTGCACTTGAATTCGGTGGCCTTGCACCCTGCTTGAAATGGTAGGAAAATGGATTTGAATTTGGTCGCATTGCACCCTGCTTGAAATGGAATTTCAAGGAATAGCCATGAGTCAACTGCCAGCCCACCAGCCGTGAGTTAGCTGCCAGCACATCAGGCTTGAGGGACTGAGCTGCCACCCCAAGAACCCATACCAGCGCTCCAGAAAGCCCCCCCACTGTCCACCAATATTGGAATTGGTGGAGACGTGGAATATTGCGTCGGGGGACCAGCCCACCCATGTGAACATGGGACCCAACGGGTCCCACTTAGTCTAGTACCTTCATATTATCTTCGTTAACCATATTTTGGTGGTGTAAATGCATTCTGTATTTTGTCAATAAATGCCTTTATCGTGCCTTGTTTGTAATTTTATTATGCTTATTTGCCTGCCTATTTCAGAGATTTTAGCGCCTAAACATCCTGGCTCTACTCATAAGCTATGAACAACAATTGACTATTATTATTATAATAATTGTTATTATTATTAATTATTATTATTATTATTATTATTATTATTATTATTATTATTATTATTATTGTTATTATTATTATGTTTGTTCTTTTTTTCTCTTTGTTATATTATTTATTATTTATTATGTTGCAGTAAGTAAGAATGTTATTGTTCTATCTGGGACATGACAATAAAACACTCTTGACTTGACTTAACTTACATGGGACCTTAGATACACCACATCCAATGGCTCTCCCTCTTTGATTCTACTTGTTACATCCTCAAAAAAATCCAGAAGATTAGACAAGCATGATCACCGCTTCACCAATCCCTGCCGACCTTGACCGATCCTGTCGCTGCTTTCCAAAGGCGCTGCTATTACATATTTAATACTAGACACAAGTATCTTCCCTAATGCTGATGTAAGGCCAACTGGTCTATAATTCCTCGTTACATTACCTACCCGGAATTCCTCCGTGTTCTCCGATGTCCTCCCACAACCATGGGGCGTTTGGAGGTTAAGTAGCCTCTGTAGATTTGTCACAACGTGTAGCGAGTGAATGCTAGAATGTGATAATAGAACTAGTGCAAAAGGGTTATCGCTGATCGCCGTTGATTTGGTGTGCTGTGGGCTTATTTCATGTTGTATATCTCAAAGTAATTAAAACTAGTCGTAAGGTGTTATGCATGAATTTTTTTTATTTTTTAAATTTTACTTATGTTATTTATTCCGAACACGTAAAGACATTAAAGACATTAATAGTAACAAAATCGAAATTATCAAACAATTGGACATCACAATCAATATTTACAAGCAATGAAAAGAACAAAAAGCAAATTTCCAATGTCCAACTCTGTACAAGCTCGAAAGTCTGTACAAGCTCGAAAAGGAGTGAGAAGAAGAATCTTATTAAATCTCACCCCTTTTCCCCAACACTTCTACCATATTTAAAAATCAATTAATTAATAATAATAATAGTACCCCAGGCAATTTCCCATAATACCTACAGACATATATATATATATATACAACTATTATACACATACAAACTTCATATATGAAGTAACCAAACATAAGTAAACAATTGTAAAGCAATAGATAAACATTAACCCTCACTTGTCAACCATCCCCTCCACCCCTTGAAAATTATTTTTTTATATATCATTTTAAAATGATTCATGTTTGTACATTGCTTTAATTCCTCGTTGGATTTGTTCCACACTCCTACTCCACAAACCGAAATACAAAAGGTTTTTCTAGTCGTACGGACTCTTTGTTTCTTAAAATTAAATACTCCTCTTAAATTGTAACCCCCCACACGCTCGTTAAATAATTTTTGAATGTTTCCAGGTAAAATTTTTATTTTTGGCCCTAGACATTATCTGAGCTGTTTTGAATGTAACCAAATCTTCTAATTTTAATAATTTTGACTCTAAAAATAATGGATTCGTATGACCCAGATACTTGGCATTATGTATAATACGAATTGCTCTTTTTTGCATCATGGTTAATGAGTGTATCGAATTTTTATAGTTATTGCCCCAGACTTCTGCACAATAATGTACGTAGGGTAAGATTAATGAACAATAAAGAATGCGGAGTGATTTGTAATCCAGAGCCTGCTTGGCTTTGTATAATACAGAGATACTTTTTGACAATTTTAATTTTACATGTTTAATATGTGATTTCCAGCTTATTTTATCGTCAATTCTAACCCCAAGAAATTTATTTTCATGCACTCGTTCAACTTCCACCCCATTTATTTTTATACTTACTAGTTTATTTATTCTGCAATTACCAAATAACATTATTTTAGTTTTACTCAAATTTAATGAAATGTTATTCCTATCAAACCATATTTTTAATTTACCTATTTCTTTTATTATTTTATCCAACAGCTGTTTTAAATTCTCCCCAGAACAAAAAATATTTGTATCATCTGCAAACAAAACCAGCCTCAAGGCATTGGACACATTACAAATATCGTTTATGTACATGATAAATAATTTTGGGCCCAGCACTGACCCCTGTGGTACACCACAAACAATATCCAAGCATGTAGAATTATGACTACCCAGATTCACAAACTGTTGCCTGTTACTTAAGTAGCTTTTTATCCAGTCCAGTACTATTTCTCTGATTCCATACCTTTCCAATTTTTAAAATAAAATATCGTGATTAATTGTATCAAATGCTTTCTTTATGTCAATAAATATCCCAGCTGCATATAATTTATTATCAATGGCGTTTGTGATGTCTTCAATTGATTCTAATATTGCAAGTGATGTTGATCTGTTTGTTCTGAATCCATATTGACTTTCAGTGATTAATTTATTATTTTCTACAAATTTATCTAATCTATTATTGAACATTTTTTCTAGTATTTTGGAAAATTGTGGGAGTAAGGAAACAGGTCTATAGTTTGTAAAATGATGCTTGTTCCCAGTTTTGTATATTGGTATTATTTTTGCTATTTTCATTTGAATTGGAAAAGTACCGGTTTGGAAAGATAAATTACAGATGAATGTTAAAGGTTTGGAGATCCCCTCAATGACCATCTTAACTAGCGACATGTCAATGTTGTTGAAATCGGTAGACTTTTTATTTTTACATGTTTTGACAATATCCAGCAGTTGTTTTTCTTCTACTGCCGTAAGAAACATAGAGCAGGGATTTCTCTCCACTAAGTTCTCAGGAGTTTCTCCAGATGTCCCTGGATCAGGGATTTGTTTAGCCAGGTCTGGTCCAATATTTACAAAAAAATTATTAAAGCTATTAGTTACATCTTCCATATTGTAATTTTCCTTATCCTTATCAATAAAATACTTTGGGTAATTTGTTCTCCCCGGACCATTTCTGATAATGCTATTAAGTATGCTCCATATTCTTTAAATGACCCATTTCTGCATTGTGTGACTCTATGATATGCCTTACCACACACCATAGGCACTACCTCTCCAGCGTTACAGTGCTACCAGGTCCACAACAGTACCTGTCCCAATGTACTTCTTCTATTACGGTATTGGGGGTAGAGTGCTGACATGGATAGATAAGTGGTTGGCAGACAGGAAACAAAGAGTAGGGATTAACTGGTCCCTTTCAGAATAGCAGGCAGTGACTGCAAGGCTCTGTGCTGGGACCGCAGCTATTTACTATATACCTCAATGATTTGGATGAAGGGATTCAAAGTAACATTTGCAAATTTTCAGATGACACAAAGCTGGATGGCAGTGTGAATTGTGAGGAGGATGCTTTGAGAATGCAGGGTGACTTGGACAGGTTGGGGGAGTGGGCAGGTGCATGGCAGATAAAGTTTAATGCAGATAAATGTGAGGTTATCCACTTTGGTAGCAAAAACAGGAAGGCAGATTACTATCTAAATTGCGTCAAGTTGGGAAAAGGGGAAGTGCAGCAGGACCTGGGGGTCTTTGTACATCAGCCTATGAAAGTAAGCATGCAGGTACAGCAGGCAGTAAAGAAAGCGAATGGCATGTTGGCCTTTATAACAAGAGGAATCAAATATAGGAGCAAAGAGGTCCTTCTGTAGTTGTACAGAGCCCTAGTGAGACCACACCTGGAGTATTGTGTGCAGTTTTGGTCCCCTAATTTGAGGAAGGACATTCTAGCTATTGAGGGAGTACAGCGTGGGTTTACAAGGTTAATTCCCGGGATGGCAGGACTGTCATATGCTGAGAGAATGGAGCATCTGGGCTTGTACACTCTGGAGTTTAGATGGATGAGAGGGGATCTCATTGAAACATATACGATTGTTAAGGGTTTGGACACACTAGAGGCAGGAAACGTGTTCCTGATGTTTAAGAATAAGGAGTAAGCCATTTAGAACGGAGACGAGGAAACACTTTTTCCCACAGAGAGTGGTGAGTCTGTGGAATTGTCTGCCTCAGAGGGCAGTGGAGGCAGGTTCTCTGGATGCTTTCAAGAAAGAGCTAGATAGGGCTCTTAAAAATAGCGGAGTCGGGATATGGGGAGAAGGCAGGAACAGGGTACTGATTGTGGATGATCAGCCATGATCACATTGAATGGAGGTGCTGGCTCGAAGGGCCGAATGGCCTACTCCTGCACCTATTGTCTATTGTCTATTTTATGGTACTAAGGTGGCAATGTCCCTTTGGCAGTGTACCTCCCTTCAGGCATGACCACTCCGAACCTCTCGATCTCCCTCAGTACTGCAGTGGACCTTTGATCCTATGCCTGGCTGAGTACCACTTTACCGAAGTGAAATATATTTTCATTTGTTCCCTGTTATATTCTACATTCAAACCTAATCCTCCACACTCTCTCCCCTCTTTCTCATTGAATCTGGTGTTTAGGTCATTACGCCATGGGGTCGGTCGTGCTCCGATTATGTCTTTAGATCAGGAGAATAGTCTGTATTTTACCTAGCATAGGGGAATTTAACACTGGGTTTAAACCTGTCTGAATAAGGTTCGCGAATCCAAACATCACACAATGCTTTTTCTCTGGAGATGCTGCCCAGGCTGCCGGTTGCTCGAGCACTTTTTGTATATATTTTGGATAAACTAGTATCTACATTTCATAATTTATAACACAAAAGGACACAGATTTCACAACCCAAGAAACAGTTTTTCACACAGCCGGTGGTAGTTAGGTGGAAAGAGCAGTGAGGGGAAGCGTGTATTAAAACAAATGTGAAGACACTTGGCAGGTATATGAAATGTTTTTGAAGGAAGAAGCTCAAACGCAGGGAAATGGAACTTGCTCGGGAATGGACAGGCTGTAGCGAAGGGCCATATCCGTGCCGTATAAATCAATGACTCATTACCCGTGTAATCTCGTTTTGTGTTAGACTCGTCCAATCTCATTGCGTTCGGCACACCCTTTCGATACAAATGTCTGAGAATGCCCTTTGGAATAAACTCCGCCAGCGAAATTTTACAGCGCACCATGGAACCATTGTTTGCAGAATACCCATGCGCTATCATTGTTGATGATATTCTCGTCTACAGACTAGATTTGGCTGAACATGACGCCAATCTGAGAAAAGTACTTGAACGAGTAAAAGACATTTATCTCAAACTCAATCCCACTTCTGACACCATGTAATGAGTCAACTCAAACCCACGTCAAGATAAACACATATTTATTAAATCTACATACTGCAAGGATCTGTAGTTATCACATCTCCGAGCTGCTATTAATTGCTAACTAGGTTAAGCAGGCTTTTGATAATATGAAGTACATTGCAGACCGACTCACTACCAACAAACAATATAATTGGCTAGTATGAAATAGCCAATCTACAGTGAGTAAAGTGTGAGTCTTTCACTATGGAGTCAAAGGAGGCTACACTTGAACAACATTTATGATTTTGTGATTTTTTTGCACTGAAGAAATGGCAGACAAGTTGGGACAGTGTGTTTGTTTCCTGCAAGATGTGGGAAGTAAGGGACACTGCTGGTGCTTCTGGAAACTATACCTGCAGTAATTACGTCCATGGTGCAGCTCATGAATGAAAATGTTGGGGAACTGGAGGAACAGCTTGATGACCTGAGGGCCATCAGGGAAAACGAGAGTTTCCTGGACAGGACCTACAGTGAGGTTGTCACGCCAAAGATACAGGAGGAGCGAAGGTGGGTAACTGTGAGAAACGGGAGTAAACGTGGAGTGCAGGAGACTCCAATGGCTGTAACCAATGAAAACAGGTACAGCCTCTTGGGCGCTGTCGGGGCAGACGACACTTCCAGTCCGAGCGACGGACAGGTCAGTGGCTCCAATCCTAGAGATAAGACTCGGGCAGACTCGATTGTTGCAGGTGCTGACAAGAGATTCTGTGGTGGCAGGCGCGACTTGAAGATGGTATTTTGCCTGCCTGGTGCCAGGGTTCAAGATGCCTCGGACCAACTTCAGAACATCCTCGAGAGGGAAGGTGAGCAGCCGGAAGTAGTTGTGCATGTGGGCACAAACGATGTCGGGAAGAAGAGGAAGATGAGTTTAGAGAGTTTCGAAGAAGACTGAAATGCAGGATTTCGAGGGTGGTTATTTCTTGATTGCTTTCTGTCCCTCTTGCTGGTGAGGGCAGGATCAGGGAGATGGACGATCTGAATGTGTGGCTGGGGGTCTGGTGCAGGGAGCAGGTGCTTAGATTTATTGACTACAGGGATCTCTTCTGTGGTAGCGGTGACATTTACACAAGTTACACCTTAACTGCAGAGGGGGGTGGGGCGACATTCTGGCAGGCAGGTTGGCTGGTGTTACACATGTGGGTTTAAACAAAACAGTGAGGGTATAAAGATGAAGTTAAAGGGTAAAGTGAGTACAGGAAATGTTACAAAAGACCACCAAATTAATGGGAAGGATGGTTCGAGAAAGGATAAGAGGGTCAGGGGCAATAGTGGCCGGTGTGAGAGGTGAGGTGAATACCAAACTTAAAGTGTTGTATATGTAGGCGCGAAGTATAAGATAAAGTGGATGACTTTGAGGCTCAGTTAGAAATTGGCAAGTATGATGTTGTGGGAATTACAGAGACATGGCTGCAAGTGGACCACAGCTCTGTGCTGAATATTCAGGGTTATACGTCCTATCGAAAAGACAGACAGGTGGGCTGAGGAGTTGGGTAGCTCTATTGGGAAGGAATGAAATTCAGTCCCTGGCGAGGGGGGACATGGAATCAGGAGATGTAGAGTCAATATGGATAGAACTGAGGAATTGTAAGGGTGACTTACAATTCTATGGGACTTATCTACAAGCTCCCAAACAGTAGCCTGGATATTGGGTGCAGGTTGAATTAAGAGTTGAAATTGGCATGTTGCAAAGGTAATGCCAATTAAGGTGGTTATGAGAAGACACAACCAATCTCCCAGATGTACTGGTGGCCAGAGGATATAGGGTGACGGAGGAACTGATGGAAATTCACATTAGGCAGGAAATGGTGTTGGGTAGATTGATGGGACGGAAGGCCGATAAACCCCAGGGCCTGATGGTCTGCATCCCAGGGTATTTCAGGAAGTGGCTCTAGAAATTGTGAACGCATTGGTGATCATTTTCCAATGTTATATAGATTCAGGATCAGTTCCTGTGGATTGGAGGGTAGCTAATGTTATCCCACAAGAAAGGAGAGAAAGGGAAAACAAGGTAAAAATAGACCAGTTAGCCTGTTGTGGGGAAGATGCTGGAGTCAATTATAAAATATGAAATAGCGGCACATTTGGATAGCAGTAACAGGATTGGTCCGAGTCAACATAGATTTACGAAGGGGAAATCATACTTGACTAATCTTTTGGAACTTTTTGTGGATGTAACTAAGAAAATAGACAAGGGAGAGACAGTGGATGTAGTGTAACTGGACTTTCAGAAAGTCTTTGATATGGCCCCACATAGGAGATTCGTGGGCAAACTTACAGTACATGGTATCGGGGTAATGTACTGACATACCTAGAAAATTGGTTGGCAGACAAAGAGCAGGGATAAACGGGTCCCTTTCAGAATGGCAGGCGGAGACCAGTGGGGTACCTCAATGATCGGTGTGCGACCGTATATTTACAATATACATTAATGATTTAGATGGATTTAAATTAACATTGACAAAATTGCAGATGTTACAAAGCTGGGTGGCAGTGTGAACGATGAGGTGGATGCTATGAGAATGCAGGGTGATTTGGACAGGTTGAGTGAGTAGGCAGATGCAAGGCAGATGCAGTTTAATGTGGATACATGTGAGGTTATCCACTTTGGTGGCAAGAACAGGAAGACAGATTATTATCTGAATGGTGTCAAGTTAGGTAAAGGGGAAGTACACCGAGATCTGGGTGTCCTTGTACATCAGTCACTGAAAATAAGCATGCAGGTGCAACTATGATGTTGTGGGATTTACCGAGTCATGGCTGCAAGAGGGCCAAGGCTGGGAACTGAATATTCAAGGGTATACCTCCTATCGAAAAGACAGACAGGTGGGCAGAGGGGGTGGGGTTACCCTGTTGGTGAGGAATGAAATTCAGTCCCTTGCAAGGGGTGACATTGAAACAGGAGATGTGGAGTCAGTATGGATAGAACTAAGGAATTGTAAGGGTAAAACAACCCCAATGGGTCTAATATACAGGCCCCCAAACAGTAGCCTGGACATAGGGCGCAAGTTGAATCAGGAGTTAAAATTGTCATGTAATAAAAGTAATGCTGTGGTTGTTATGGGTGATTTCAACATGCAGGTAGACTAGGGAAAATCAGGTTGGTACTGGACCCCAAGCAAGGGACTTTATAAAGTGCCTGCGTGATGGATTCTTTGAACAACTTTTATTGGAGCCTACCAGGGAGAACGCAATTCTGGATTTAGTTCTATGTAATGAACAGGATTTGATAAAGGAACTAGAGGTCAATGAGCCATTAGGAGGCAAAACATGGTCAATTTAATCTACAATTGGAGAGGGAGAAGAGTAGATCGGAGGTGTCAGTGTTGCAGTTGACTAAAGGGGACTATGGGGCCATGAGGGAGGAGCTGGCCAAAGTTGACTTGAAAGATACACTAGCAGGGATGACAGTGGGACAAAAATGGCAGGTATTTCTAGGAATAATAAAGAAGTTACAGGATCAGTTAATTCCTCGGAGGAAGAAAAATTCCAAGGGGAGAAAGGGGCGACCATGGTTGACAAGGGACGTTGGGGACAGTATAAAAATTAAAGCAAAATACAACGTAGCAAAGATGAGCGGGAAGCAAGAGGATTGGGTAATGACTGAGAAAAATGTTTCAACTTAATGCTTATTTGATAAACAGTTGCTAACAGTTTCTCCTAGCATCTGTTGATCTTTGACCAGGAAAGAACAAACTAGTCACACGTTGACAGTTCCACGAGAGACAAAACATTGTAATTATTAGACATTACGGTTTTAAAGTTAACCACTTAGTACGCGGTGTCTCTGTAATCAGCATAACTTCCTTTGCCGCCACATAACATGTCAATCACGCCATGCCCAATTGCCGTTTTTGCAGTGAAGGAAGCGAGGTTTTTACGGTTCGTCTGCAATTCCTCTGAAGTTTCACTGCTTCAGTGTCACGCTATTGGTCACTGAAACCCTGAGTCCGGGACTGTCCGCCGAGGGAAATAACCTCCTGTAGGTTTGCAGGCGCCACTTAACGTCCCATCACCAACCTCAGGCTTTGCAGCCAGTACTAAAATGTATAAGTAGTTATTTAATTGTAGTTGGTGTTTGAAATAGATAGATAGCACAATGGGCTAAGAGTTCGGCTGGCGACCGGAAGGTCGCCGGTTCAAATCCCGCTTGGAGTGCATACTGTCGTTGTGTCCTTGGGCAAGACACTTCACCCACCTTTGCCTGTAATGGAATGGCGGCAGGCGCGGGCACACCGCGACGCCCTGTGTCTCCCTTTCAAGGGAGATGCTAAAAATGCATTTCGTTGTCTCTGTACTGTACACTGACAATGACAATAAATTGAATCATTTCAATCATTTCATTTCATTTCATTTCATTTCAAATAGATTGGGGAAATGCGGTGATTAGAATGGTTGATCGAATGGAACCCAAACGTTCAGGTTGATAAAACGATCGTGACAAGACTCTGAACATCGTAACAGACGCTGAAGTGAACCGCCTTATCCATGAGACCACACGGTCCCTTCCTATTTAAATATCATGTTTAAAGATGTTGGGGCAAGCTTATATTTGTGTGGCGAGTGCCGTGCGGAACTCGGGGAGAAGGAGATGCGGTAACATTGCTGTGTTTCAAAATGAGGTTTCAACAACACAGATAATTACAGTGGTTGAAGAATTGTGCCATGCGGAATAAATCTGTGATGGCATGAGGCTAAATCACAAGGAAACGGGGTTTTAGGACGCTTGGAATTTACAAGCACCTCTTCCCTTGCTTCACCCTCACAGATGTAGTGCGGCCATTCTGTGTGATGGGATGTGTGGAGTGGACTGTTTCAAGGTTTAGATTAATTGTGAGTGGAGCGGATCTCTTGAGGCAGACAAAGGTTTATTTTACCAACTGAATCACCAATTTCCCTCGTGTAAGTCACATGACGTCCACAGCACCAGGCAAAGGGACATATTGTCTGTGGTGGAATGGTCTCCACGCAGCATAATTAGTTGGGTCTTTCCCCTATGATTAGCTATAAGCGTCTGAAGGAAAGTCGTTTCTCGTGTTGTATCATTGTCTGCAAAGCGGGATCAGGGAACATAGCTGGTAATAATGTAACCCTCCCTGATTAACATAATGCATTCCTTGCTCAATTTGAGCAGAAGATTCCGTGGATTTGGAAGCAACAGCAACAAAGAGAAGCAGGAGAAAGCACTGATTAGCTCTAGCCCAAGTGGGAGGAGAGTTAGAAGTGAGTCAGAGGGGGTTAACAGTTGAAAAGGAGAGGCAAAGCACAGGCAGACTTTACTCAGACCTCCAGTGGATTTGGAAGCTTATTAAGGATTTGATTTTGATTTAAATCAATTTATTGTCATTGTACTCAACACAGTTTAAGTCCCAAAGTCATTGTCTCTTCCCTCCTTGCTCTCCCTCTGCGCTGAGGCAATCCAAGCCTCCGATGTTGTGACCCGGCCGGGTGATGGTAGGTAAGTCCCGCGGCTGAATCCGTGCTCTGCAAACGGGCCGGTTCAAACTCCGCGGCCCGGGGCGGTCGAAGCTGCCGCCCTCCAGTCCAGCGGACGCAGCTGTAGTTGCGGGAGCTCCGGAAAACAGAACTCGAGCTCCCGATGATGTCATCCACTGGCCCGTGGCCGAGCCTCCGAGGCTCCAAAGTTGGGTCGCCCCGCAACCACAGCCCCGAAGTCGGCCAGGCTCGCGTTGGTAAGTCCTGGCTCTGCCTCCATAGCCTCGAGGTCGGTTGCAGTTGGAGGCCGCCAGCTCCACGATAGGCCTCAGCGCAGACGGACACGGAGACGGGGGGGATACGGTAGGAAAGGTCGCATCCCCCCCGAAGAAAGAGTCGAAAAAACACACCCCCCCCCCCCCCCCCCCCCCCCCCCCCCCCCCCCCCCCCCCCCCACACACACATACACAACTAAATAAACTGTGAAAACGGGACAAGAGAAAACAAAAAAACAGAAAAGACAAATAGACTGCAGGCGAGCCGCAGCTGCAAGGCAGCGCCACCACTTCCGGTACGGTACTTGTTGGCTCTAGCCCAAGTGAGAGGAGAGTTATAAGTGAGTCAGAGGGGAAAAACAGTTGAAAAGGAGAGGCAAAGCACAAGCAGACTTTACTCAGAGCTCCTGTGGATTTGGAAGCAACAGCAACGGCAAAAAAGAGAAGCAAAATAAAACACTGATTGGCTCTAGCCCAAGTGGGAGGAGAGTTAGAAGTGAGTCAGGGGGGGAAAACAGTTGCAAAGTAGAGGCAAAGCACACGCAGACTTTACTCAGAGCTCCCGTGGATTAGGAAGCTTATTAAGGATAAGGGGGAAATCTTTTAGGACCGAGATAGGAAAAACATTTTTCACACAGAGAGTGGTGAATCTCTGGAATTCTCTGCCACAGAAGGTAGTTGAGGCCAGTACATTGGCTATATTTAAGAGGGAGTTAGATGCGGCCCCTGTGGCTAAAGGGATCAGGGGGTATGGAGAGAAGGCAGGTACAGGATACTGAGTTGGATGATCAGCCATGATCATATTGAATGGCGGTGCAGGCTCAAAGGGCCGAATGGCTACTCCTGCACCTATTTTCAACGAAGCGCACAGTTGTCTAATTTCATCTCTAGCGTGGATGTTGCTCTCAGCTGTTCATCCTTCAACACTCTCGACAGCGGGTCCTCGATGTTTGCTTTTCCAGCAATGTGGACTAATTTGTACTTGTACTGTTTGAGACTCAGCACCCAGCTGGCACATGGCTTAAACCTTGTTGAATAGATCAATTCCAACCGCTGTGATCTGCAACAAGTTCAAATTCAATGCCGTACAAGTGTGCATGGAACCTTTCACAGGCCCAGTGCTTCTTTCTCTGTTTGGGAATACCTTCTCGCCACGCTGGTTAAAGATCGACTGGCATATGCTATGATTCTAGATCCATCTGCATGTGGCTGTACCAGCACTGCTCTCAGGCTGACCGGACTAGCATCTGCTATGACTTTTGTTGGTGTAGCTGGGTCGTAATATCCAAGGGTTTCTGCACTTATTAGACTCTGTTTCAGTGATTTGAATGTCTTTCTCTGTTCACTACCAAACTGGAACGGTACATCTTTACTGGTCAAATTTCTCAGACAGTGTAGCAAAATTTGGAATACGTTTTGCGCAGTAATTAGCCAGTCCTTGTAAGCTGCTCAGTTTGTCTGCATTCTGAGGTTCACCTGCATCTGCAATAGCTTTCACTTTAGCCTTGCCCGGGTTCAGCCCTTCATTTGTGAGTCTGTCCCCCATGAAATCCATCTCAGAGACGCCAAACTTGCACTTATCTTAATTCACGGCGAGTCCTGCTTCTTGAGGTTTAGTCAACACTCGCTTCAACCTCCTGTCTTGCTCTTCACGAATTCATGCGTGGACGATGATGTCATCTGATATGTTTGCTGCTCCTGGTACACCTTGAATCACTGTGGATTCTGTACTTATAGGTCTCGGGTGCAACATTCATTCCAAACATTGGCCTATTGTACCGGTATAATCTGCAGTGAGTGATGAATGTGGTCACCTATCTTGACTCTGGATGTAATTCCAATTGATGATATCCCAACTTAAGATGAATTTTGGAGAACTTTACTGGTTGATAACTCTTGTAGCACCGCATCGACCGTAGGAATTGGGTGTCTTTCTCTGATTATTGCCTCATTGGTTCTCCTCATGTCAACGCACAGTCTGGTGTCATCATTGTGTTTCGGCACAATCACTACTGGGCCCACCCATGGCGTCGAACATTCAACTGGTTCAATGTTCCTGATCAACCAACTCCTTGATTTTAGCTTCTACTTTTCCACAAAGTCCAAATGGCGTTCTCCACACCGGTTGAGCTTTCGGCTTGACAGTTTCATCAATGGCTAACTTCACTTGCCGACCTTCCAATTTTCCAACCCCTTGGAATGCAGGGTGAAATTCCTGCCTCATGTCATCATATGACATGCTCTCCGATGTGAAGCATTTCCATGTCTCGAGCTGTACTTCTAGTTCTCCCTTCTCCTCCATCACCACAAATTATTTTTTTCCATCTCCAACTTATACATTAGCCGTGAATGGTCTGCAATGATTTAGTAGTGGTGTATGGATATAGCTTCCTACTACATCCCCTTGACTTGCATTTGATTTACTGCTGTTTCAAGCATTCCCAAAGTGATCTGTCAATCACATTGCTGTCGCTACCAGAATCTACAATCACTGGCACTGTAACACCTCTGATCGTCACAGCACTTTTTTTGTGATGGCTCTCATTCAATGGCAAACTGATAATTCCTTTCAACAGCACGCTCACCAGCTTCATCACTGTCTTCATCATTTCCGCAATCACCTTCTGCGTGACCCTTCTTTTTCTGACAAGGTCTGTCTTTCTTTTCACATGACTCTGCCTTGTAAGATTCGCTCTTGTTAATCACCTGTCTTGTCCCTGACCTTCCATTACATTTCTTTGCAAAATGATCTTTGTCTCCACACTTTCTACATGTTCTACCTTTTGCTGGACAACATGCATCTTTCACTATGTGACCATTGTTGCCACACCTGTAATAGTCGATCTCATGTTGAGGCTTACTTCTTGGTCTACTGTAGGACAGCTGGTTAACTTACCCAGTCTTGGAATCTTGCAATTTCATGCTGTGAAATTGTCCCTCAGCAGTTTCCAGTGCTGCTGCAATCGACAAAGCATCATTAAGGTGATGCTTCGCACCCTTTTTCTAGCAGCCTTCTCCTGACCTTGTCTGACCTGCAATGCTGGACAACCTAATCCAATTTCTGGTTTTCCACATCAGCAACCACATATTTGCATCCTACAGACACCTGTCCGAGCCTCATCACAAATTCAGCAACAGTCTCGCCCTCCTCCTGCCTTGTTTTGCGGAATAAATGGCGTTGAAATGTAGCATTCGGCACCACCACATAATGACTTTTCATCATGGCTTTCTTATAGTTCAATTCAATTAAATTCAATTCAACTTTGTTGTCATTGCACAAATCCGAGTACAGGTACAACGAAATGCAGTTTAGCGTCTGGTCACAGTGCAAGATAGTAGAAATTAAAATAAAAATACAAAATAGAAATACTGGTTAAACAATGTGTGCACTGTGGATGAATAGCCAAATAAATGTATACAAATAGTATAAAAGAGAGTATAAAAGATAGCTAGCGACGGGACTGTGAGTTCAGCAGTGTAATGGTGTTATTGAAAAAGCTGTTCCTCAGCCTGCTTGTGCGAGACATGAGGCTCCTGTACCACCTCCCTGATGGGAGGAGGGTAAATAGTCCATGGTTAGGGTGAGAGGGGTCCTTGATGATTTTCCCGGCCCATCTCTGACACCGTTTGTGGTGGAGGGCATCCATGGCAGGGAGCGGGGCACCGATGATGTGCTGAGCAGTTTTCACCACCCGTTGCAGTGCCTTCTTGTCAGCTGTGGTGCAGCTGCTGTACCATACCGTGAAGCAGGCGGTCTCCCTGAAGTTGACTGTTTGGGCACTGGCACAATGGTTGAGGTCTTGAGGCAAGTAGGAACGACACCCTGGGCCAGTGACAGATTTAAAATGTCAGTGAAGACCAGGGATAGTTGTCCAGCACATGCCCTGAGCACATGCCCGGGGATGCCATCGGGGCCGGCAGCTTTGTGCTCATTCACTTTGCTCAGTGCACCTTGTACAGCAGAGGTGGAGAGACTGAGGGGTTGTTCATTCGGGGGTGGGGCAGCTTTGATGGCTGGTGTTTTGTTGTCCTGGTCAAAACGAGCATAGAAGTGGTTTAGTTTGTCAGGAAGGGAGGCATTGTCTGGGGGGGGGGGGGGGGGGGGGGGGGGGGGTAACTTTATTGTAGGCGGCAATGGACTTGATGCCTTGCCACATGCATCTGGAGTCGGAGTTGTTTTGAAAATGCTCCTCGATCCGCCGTTTGTATTTAAGTTTTGCGCTCCTGATTCCCCTTTTCACGTTGACCCTGGATGAACTGTATCCCTCAGCGTCGTCGGATCTAAAAGCGGCATCGCGAGCCTTCAGCAAGAGTCTGACCTCTCTGCTCATCCACGGCTTCTGATTAGGGAAAGTCTTTATTTGTTTGTGGGTAGTGACGTTGTCGGTGCAGAATTTTATATAGTCCAAAACGGATGAGGTGTATGTGTTAATGTCCACTTGGGAGTCAAAGGTGGCCTGGGTGGCAAACAGACTCCAGTCTGTTTGCTGAAACTGTTCCTGTAGTACAGAGACAGCCCCTTCAGGCCAAACCTTCACTGTCCTCACAGTTGGTTTCACACGTCTGATGAGAGGTGTGTATTTGGGGAGCAGGAACAGAGAAAGGTGGTCAGACTGACCCAGGTGGGGGAGGGGGAGGGCTTTGTAGGCTTCAGTAATATTAGTGTATACTAAATGCAGAATATTGTCTCCTCTGGTTGGACAGGAGACATGTTGATGGAACCTGGGGAGTAGAGTTTTAAGGTTGGAGTGGTTGTAGTAGCAATGTTACAAAATTTTGAGATTTTAAAAATCAAGTCTGCAATTTATCCCATCGGATAAAGCATAAAAATAAGTATAATTTGACACCTAATTCACTTTCATATCTTCCGTATTAAACAAGTTATGGCCATTTTCATATTCGGAAATTAGCATTTTGTTCCCTATTGCTTTTCCATTGACTTAACACAAAACCTGTGATCGTGGACAGTCAAAAGCCCATAACTTTCTTAAAAAGCAAGAGAACTGAATGACATTTTCATTTATTATAGATTGAAGCCTTCAGAAACAAATCTAAACCATCTTACTTGGATGACCTGAAATTAAAACATATAATTAGTTAACTATCTAATTGTAGTTAATTGCAAAATTGACCATTGGGCCGGAAATAGTAATAAACCCAGACTGCCTTGAAAATTCAAAAATGTGATAATCTCAAGGTCAGAACTTGCATATTATTTTATTATATGCTTGAAATCCGTAACAGATAGGTAAATAAATTACAATTTCTAGCAATAGACCAAGTCTTTATGGAGAAGACAGGTTCCTAGCTGGTACATTGGCATATCATAATCAGTAGCATCATCATAATGCTCAGATTGTAACCAATAAGCAATTCTGTATGCCTTGTTTTTCCTCAACCTTTCAGTTTTGGCATTGTAAACTACAGGTTTTTGCTCTTCAAACCACACATGACATGCCTTTCTGCCCACTACTTTCCCATTAACAATGTCCTGTAGATTACATTTCTTAAGAAAATGATATATTTTTTAAATAGCCTAAGTATCCAAATCAAGATCAAGATCAAGATTCAATTCAAGATCAAGATTCAATTTAATTGTCATTTGGACCCCTTGAGGTCCAAACAAAATGCCGTTTCTGCAGCCATACATTACAAACAAATAGACCCAAGACACAACATAATTTACATAAACATCCATCACATCGCTGTGATGGAAGGCCAAAAAAATTATCTCTCCACTGCACTCTCGAAGTCAGAGTCAAAGTCAAAGCCCCCGGCTGGCGATGGCGATTGTCCCGCGGCCATTAAAGCCACGCCGGGTGATGCAAGGTCGCACACCGGGTTCTTGATGTTGGAGCCCCCGGCGTGTGCTCGCAGAGTCCCGCAGCCATTCCAAGCCGCACGGGGCGGTGATGTCAGGCCCCGCTCCAGGAGCTCTTCGACCCCGCAACTCGGGCGGGAGAAGTCGCCGTTGCGAGAGCCCTGAAAAGCGGTCTCCCTCCAGGGACCCGCGGGCTCCCGGTGCCGCCGTCCGCCAGACCCGCAGTTGCAGCCTCCGAATCTCTGGAGGTCGGGCCGCAGCAGCGCTCCACCATCGCTCCACCTGCTCTGGACTCGGCCAGCTCCGCAACGGTGAGGTGAGTCGTCGGCACCAGAACCCCCGGTCTTCCTGTTGGTGGCCGCTCCTCGTTGCTGCCCCAACTACAACGGAGACCCGACAAAGAAAAGGTCAAGTCTCCCGTGCAGGGAGAGATTTAAAAGTTACCCTCTCCCTCCCACCCCACCCCCACCCCCCCCACACACACACCCCAACAAAAAATAACAAAAACTACATAGAAACATAGACAAAAAATAATGAAAACGCAGACGGGCTGCAGAGGCCGCTGCTGACGAGAGTCGCGCCGCCTACCGGATTTGAAGTTTGATCTTTATTTTATGAGGAGTTACGATGAGGGATTACGTGAAGAAGCCCGCATGCGCGTCAACCTTCAAAGCAGCGGTGTGAAATCACAGATAACAGTTGTTGAACTGAAGATAGGAAGATTTGATAAACTAGAACTACCAGCTGACCGTTATGAGAGAGGGTTGGGAGCGGAGGGCATCATAAATCCTCATCATAAATCCTCATCAAATAAAGATCAAACTTCAAACCGGTAAATTCTCGTTTAATCTTACTATTTTACTTCGGAGTCACGTGAGTGACTACGTGAAGATTTCAAAGCTCTGAGTTCATGCCGTGAACACGAGTTCATGCGTCACACACTGCATCAGTTGAGCAAGGATGAGTGAACATTAATAATGCAATCAGACATGACATTGATATAGACATGCTGATGCTTTTTAATGAACAAATAATAATAATAGTAACCCCTCTCGTCCGAGAGGAAACTATAAAACAGAACCTAATTATAGAGTTGGCAAATACCCCTGGTCTGGCAATGGGTTTGTTATAAAATGTTTGGAAAGGTCGTTCGTTTGACCATTCTGCAGCCGCTTGGATATGGTCCAGCGGAACGTCCATAATGTTGTTGTTGCAACCCTGGTTGAGTGAGATGAAACTTGCTAGTGTTGCTCCTAATTCCCTAATTCCCTCTTCCAAATCATTGATATATATGGTAAACAGTTGCGGCACTCCATTCGCCACTGACTGCCATTCTGAAAGGGACCCGTTCACTCCTACTCTTTGCTTCCTGTCTACCAACCAATTTTCTATCTATGTAAACACCCTACCCCCAATACCATGTGCTCTAATTTTAGTCACCATTCTCTCATGCGGGACCTTATCAAAGCCTTTCTGAAAGTCTAGGTACACTACATCTACTGGCTCCCTTCATTCATTTTACTTGTCACATCCTCAAAAACTTCCAGAAGATTAGTCAAGCATGATTTCCCTTTCATAAATCCATGTTGACTTGGACTAATCATTTTACTGCTATCCAAATGCCCCATTATTACCTCTTTAATAATAGACTCCAGCATCTTTCCCTCCACCAAAGTCAGACTAACTGGTCTGTAATTCCATGTTTTTTCTCTTGCTCCTTTCTTGAAAAGTAGGGTGACAGTAGCTTTCCTCCAATCCACAGGAACTGATCCTGAATCGATCGAACATTGGAAAATAATCACCAATGCGTCCACTATTTTGAGAGCCACCTCCCTGAGGACCCTGGGATGCAGACCATCAGGCCCAGGGGATTTATCATCCTTCTGTCCCATTAGTCTACCCAATACTTTTTCTCGCCTAATAAAAATGTATTTCACTTCCTCTACCCCCTTAGATCCTCTATCCTCCAGTACATCTTGGAGATTGTACGTGTCTTCCTTAGTGAAGACAGATCCGAAGTACCTGTTCAACTCTGTAATTTTCTTGTTACCCATAATAATTTCACCCGTGCCTGCCTTCAAGGGACCCACATTTGACATTGCTACTCTTTTTCCCTTAACATACTTAAATAAGCTTTTACTGTCTGTTAGGTATGTAATAGAAATGGTGTTACCTGCCCCTAAGTTAAAGGGGGAGGAGCGTTAGGTATGTGATCATTAGCATATGTAATTAGTCTTGTGATGTCTTGTGCAAGTAAGCATGTGCGGGGGAGACTCAAGGTGGCGTCCTAGAATAAAGTAACGTTAGATTACTCCCGTGTTCAAGCCTTATTCAAGTCTGTTCCAAGCATCCAAACAGACAACAATTGGCAACGAGGATAAAAGAACAAAGAAGATAAGAAGGACAGCCAAGAAAAATCGAAAACAAGTTTAAAACAGAGGTTGTATTTTGGAAAAACAGTGGAACAGCGCCAAGCAAAAATTTGGCGCCAAATGGTTTTGGATTGGTGCCAAATAGAAAAAAAGGTCGGAACGGGCAGGGAAGACAAGCAGGGCAGTAATGGTCACCGAGCACGGTGTCAGCTTACCTGGAATGTATCCAGGGCGCTGCAGCCCACAGCCAGGCCCAAGCAGCAGCCACAGACTTCGGGTGAGGGCCTAGTACCGTGAAGGCCACGGACAGGTCTGGAAAAGCCACCGACAAAAGAGGACCATGTAGCCCAAGGCCAGCCCCAGTATCAGCCACAGATGGCGGGTGAGGGCCTAGTACCGTTGAGGCCGCAGACAGATCCAGAGAAGCCACCGACAGAAACATAGAAACATAGAAACATAGAAATTAGGTGCAGGAGTAGGCCATTCGGCCCTTCGAGCCTGCACCGCCATTCAATATGATCATGGCTGATCATCCAACTCAGTATCCCGTACCTGCCTTCTCTCCATACCCCCTGATCCCCTTAGCCACAAGGGCCACATCTAACTCCCTCTAAAATAGAGCCAAAGAACTGGCCTCAACTACCCTCTGTGGCAGAGAGTTCCAGAGATTGACCACTCTCTGCGTGAAAAAAGTTCTTCTCATCTCGGTTTTAAAGGATTTCCCCTTTATCCTTAAGCTGTGACCCCTTGTCCTGGACTTCCCTAACATCGGGAACAATCTTCCTGCATCTAGCCTGTCCAACCCCTTAAGAATTTTGTAAGTTTCTATAAGATCCCCTCTCAATCTCCTAAATTCTAGAGAGTATAAACCAAGTCTATCCAGTCTTTTTCTTCGTAAGACAGTCCTGACATCCCAGGAATCAGTCTGGTGAACCGTCTCTGCACTCCCTCTATGGCAATAATGTCCTTCCTCAGATTTGGAGACCAAAACTGTACGCAATACTCCAGGTGTGGTCTCACCAAGACCCTGTACAACTGCAGTAGAACCTCCCTGCTCCTATACTCAAATCCTTTTGCAATGAAAGATAACATACCATTCGCTTTCTTTACTGCCTGCTGCACCTGCATGCCTACCTTCAATGACTGGTGTACCATGACACCCAGGTCTCGCTGCATCTCCCCCTTTCCCAATCGGCCACCATTTAGATAATAGTCTGCTTTCCCGTTTTTGCCACCGTTTCCGTCTTCAATGGGTCCAACTTTGTCTTAACTATTTTTTTCCTCTTCACATACCTAAAGAAGCTTTTACTATCCTCCTTTATATTCAAGGCTAGCTTACCTTCGTACCTCATCTTTTCTCCACGTATTGCCTTTTTAGTTATCTTCTGTTGATCTTTCAACATTTCGCAATCCTCTGACTTCCCGCACATATTTGCTATGGCATACGTCATCTGTTTTATTTTTATACTGTCCTTGACTTCCCTTGTCAGCCACGGTTGCCTCTTATTCCCCTTTGAACCTTTCTTCCCCTTTGGCATGTTGCTTCAGCACGGACTGAGTGGGCCGAAGGGCCTGTTTCTGCACTGTTTCTTTAAACTAAACTCCAAAGGCGTGTCTGTATAGGTGTGTCTGTTAATTGGCCTCTGTAAATTGGCCTGCGTGTGGGATAGAACTAGTGTAGAGGTGATCGTTGTTCAGCACAGAATCGCTGGGCCGATGGGACTGTTTGTTACTATATCGCTAAACTAAACTAAACTTCATTGTTTTGGAGCAGCAAGATTGAAGAATCATTTTAAAGTGTCAATGATCCCACACCATCAATTTCAGGTGGGTCCATGGGTTTTTGAATGTCAGTTATGAAGAATGTAAAGAATGTAAAGAAAAACAATTCAATAATTAATCCCAAATCTCCCTGCATGTGGCAGCTTCAGGGGGATTATAGTTCTGCAAAAGATTTCTTCTTTCTCAAAATTATTGGCTATGCTGCAAAAATTTTAAAATTGGCCTTTGACTCGATTTGGTTTTAAAGGTTTCAAATTTACATTCATCAATCAATTTGATGTTAAATTCAAAAGAGTGTTAAATATAATGACAATTGGACTTTACTGCCTTCCATCAAAGTGAGGATTGTGGGGAATCCGCTGTGGTGGATGTTTATGTAGTTGTGTGTCTTGTTGCTTTAGTATTTCGTGTAGCTGAATGATAATTTGCATATCACTGTACCTTAATTGGTGACAATAAAAGACCTTTGAATTGTAGTTGGCTTCATGTAGTCATTTCAGTAAAACACTGGTGCTCTTGCAGCTGAGGAGGTCCAGGATACTGCTTCAAGGATGAGTGGCAGAAAACCAGTCAACACAAACTGGAGAGAAAGGAAGTACATGTACAAAGATGTTTATCTGTGAACACAGATATCCGCAAAGAGAGAACGGCACTGCTATCACTGTGCACAGATCTCCTCAAGCAAGTCATTTACATCAATTGACATTAGTGTCAAAAGCAAGATAGTGATGATAAATAGAAATAAATGTTGGATAAACCTGGCAGATCAGTTAATGCCTTTCCAGGGAGCCCAGGCCTGTAGATGGAGCAGAGCCTGGGCCTTTCCTGTGAGCCCAGGCCCGTAGGCCTTGAGAAGAACCTGGGACTTTCCTGGGAACCCAGTTCTCTAGAGGGAGCAGAACAGAGCAGAGCCTGGGCCTTTCCTGGGAACCCAGGCCTGTGGAGGGAGCAGAGCCTGGCCTTTTCCTTGGAGCCCAGGTACATAGGCCGAGAGCAGAGCCTGGGCCTTCCTGGGAACCCAGGCCTGTAGGGGGATAAGAACTTGGGACTTTCCTGGGAGTCCAGAACCGTAAGCCGAGAGTAAAGCCTGGGCCTTGCTTGAGAGCCCAGGCCCATAGGGTGGGAGCAGAGCTTGGGACTTTCCCACTGCCGTGTGTCTGTGCATTCTGTGGTCTGATGGGACAGGCAGCGTTGGCCCCTGCTCCTCAGCCCATCTTTCCTGTTTTTGCCACCAAAATGGATAACCTCACATTTATGCACATTATACTGCATCTGCCAAACATTTTCCCACTCACCCAGCCTATCCAAGTCACCCTGCAGTCTCCTAGCATCCTCCTCACAGCTAACACTGCCCCCCAGCTTAGTGTCATCCGCAAACTTGGAGATATTGCCTTCAATTCCCTCATCCAGATCATTAATATATATTGTAAATAGCTGGGGTCCCAGTACTGAGCCTTGGGGTACCCCACTAGTCACTGCCTGCCATTGTGAAAAGGACACGTTTACTCCTACAGGAGCTGAGTCTTCAGCCCGGCCGGGTACAGTCAGCCCGGTGGGGGGTCGAAAACAGAGTCAGCCCGATGGTGAGCGGAAAAGCGGACAGGCCCGCGAGAGAAGTGGAGAGAAGCCGAGAGCTGAGAAAGCCCGGTCGCAACGGACGGCCGAGAGCGGGGATAGCTGGACGTGAAAGGAAGTCCGGCCCCGAGCAAGGAGTGGTTCCGCGCTAGAGAAGCGGGACATGGCATTCAAGCACTTCAGCCCGGGCGGGAACAGAGTCAGCCCGGCCATGGAAAAAAGCTGAGAAAGCCCGGTCGCAGGAGACAGCCGAAAGCGGAGAAAGCCTACTACGAGAGAGGCACAGTCCTGATGCCTGGAGCAGCGGGGAGCAGCAGTAGAAAGGCAGCAACTCGCCTTTAGCCGAACAGCAGGTCCAGTAGCAGCCGGGAGGGCTGTGGAGACAGCAGGCAGGCAAGGTGGCAGTGCAGCGGTAGAGAGGAAGGTCAGCAAGCAAGCAAGCCAGCAAAGCAGCGAGGGCCAGCCTGGGAGGCCAGCAACGGCCAGCCCGTGGAGACAGCGAGAGCCAGCCTGCGAAGCTAGCGAGGGCCAGCCCGTGACAACAGCAAAGCCAGTCCGAGAGGACAGCCTGAGAGGTCGCTGAGGCTGAGTCCCGGACTGTACGAATTTAATGTATTGGTCACTGTTATCAATGATTTAAGTACATATGTGCATAGAAGGTATATAGCTTAAAATGGTCTAGTTTGCCTATTAACAGGAAATGTTGGTTAATAGTATAATCTATTATTAAAAGATTAAGTAATAGACAGTGAGCTGGATAATCTCTTAGAATGTAAAAGGACTAAGTCCAGGGCAGTAAAGATAACACAATATAGGGCACCTGGTAGCAACAGGTAGCATGGCTATTCCCCAGGTAGATTCTGGGTGCAATTTTAAGAAATGGACTGAAGTCTTGGAGGCTTCGTTCATTTCCAATTATATCAGCAGAGGAGAAGAGGGCATGGTTCATATGCAGCTTAGGAAGAGAGGAGTATCACACCTTACATACGTTACTGCGACCAGCAAAGCCCACGGATAAAACGTACGAGGAGTGTAAGAGGAGCTCATTCCTCGCCAAAACCTCCAAGGGCACCCAGAGGCAAAATGAGCCTGAACTAAAGAGGGCAGGGAGTCCCTCAAAGGACAAAAGTCAAATGCAAAAGGACAAAAGTTAAGTGCAAAGGGACAAAGGTCAAATGCAAAGGTCAAGTGCAAAAGAACAAAGGTCAAGTGCAAAAGAACAAAGGTCAAGTTCAAAGGGACAAAGGTCAAGTGCAAACGGACAAATGTCAAGTGCAAATGGATAGAAGTCAAATGCAAATGGATAGGTCAAATGCAAATGGAAATTGCCATCCTGAGGCCAACCCTAGCTATTCAAGCTGCATTCAGGGGTATGAAGGTACGGAGAGAGATACGGTAATACAAGCAGCATTTAGAATGCACAGAGTATACCGTCAATACAAGGGAATGAGATTGGCAGCTATAATAGTACAAACCCATTATAGGGCACACCTTCAAATGGAAAGTGATCACAAAATTTACATGAAGGTACGCAGCAGTGTTGTACTGCTTCAGGCAGCCTACCGAGGAATGCTTGTTCGAAAGCAATTGCGGGGCATGCACAAATCTGCCAAGGTCATACAGACTTATTATCAGATGCATCAACAGCGTCAGCATTTCAAGAAACTACACTGGTCTGCCATTGCGGTACAACAAAGATACAGAGCTTGCCAGATAAGAAATGTCCAAGTGAGACATTATAATAGTTTGAGAAAAGCAGTGGTGTGTATTCAGGCCTTATACCGCGGGATCAAAGCCAGAGTATTGGTAGAGAAAATCAAGGCTGCACGCTGTATTAAGTCATTCATATGGATGTGCATTACAAGAAAGCATTTATTGATGCAAAAGGCGGCTGTAGTCACTCTGCAAGCTGCATAGCGTGGTTACCGATTAAGGGTACACTACAGAGCTGTGCGTCAGTCATTTCAATCCAGAGATGGTACAAATCATTCAAAATAGGGCATTCCCAGTTTGTGCAATATCAGTCAATGAGGGATGCAACTATTACCATTCAGGCTGCCTACAAGTGTATGGTGGTTAGGCAGTGGGTTAAGCAAAAGAGAGCTACTGCAAAAGTGCAGTCAGTACTCCGTAGAAGTTGGTATCGGAAAGTCATAAGACAAATAAAGGCACAAGAGAAAAGGCTGAAACGATCAAAAGGCTTAAACGATATAAGAAAGACTTCCTCAAACTGAAATATACAACAACAGTAGTGCAGTCTCAATACCCTGCTTATAACCATATAACAATTTTACAGCACGGAAACAGGCCATCTCGACCCTTCTAGTCCGTGCCGAACACATATTCTCCCCTAGTCCCATATACCTGCGCTCAGACCATAACCATCCTTGTATAACATATCACAATTACAGCACGGAAACAGGCCATCTCGGCCCTACAAGTCCATGCCGAACAAATTTTGTTCCCCTTAGTCCCACCTGCCTGCACTCGTACCATAACCCTCCATTCCCTTCTCATCCATATGCCTATCCAATTTATTTTTAAATGATACCAATGAACCTGCCTCCACCACTTCCACTGGAAGCTCATTCCACACCGCCACCACTCTCTGCGTAAAGAAGTTCCCCCTCGTATTACCCCTAAACTTCTGTCCCTTAATTCTGAAGTCATGTCCTCTTGTTTGAATCTTCCCTATTCTCAAAGGGAAAAGCTTGTCCACATCAACTCTGTCTATCCCTCTCATCATTTTAAAGACCTCTATCAGGTCCCCCCTTAACCTTCTGCGCTCCAGAGAATAAAGACCTAACTTATTCAACCTATCTCTGTAACTTAGTTGTTGAAACCCAGGCAACATTCTAGTAAATCTCCTCTGTACTCTCTCTATTTTGTTGACATCCTTCCTATAATTTGGCGACCAAAATTGTACACCATACTCCAGATTTGGTCTCAATTTTGGTCGCCAAATTATTCTTGTGATGCAAGAAAACTAAACAGAGCACCTTAGGTGTAACAATCTTACTGTAGGACTTGTCGAGGAACGACTCAGTTTCTTGGACCAACCTGAGGTCATCAACTTGCTTCTCCAGTTCCCCAACACGGTCCTTCAGGAGCTGTACCTGGATGCACTTCTCACATTTGTAGCAGCCAGAGGCACCAGCAGTGTCCTTGACCTCCCACATCCCGCAAGCATCACACTGAATCAGTTTAACCATATAACCATATAACAATTACAGCACGGAAACAGGCCATCTCGACCCTTCTAGTCCGTGCCGAACACGTATTCTCCCCTAGTCCCATACACCTGCATTCAGACCATAACCCTCCATACCTTTCCCGTCCATATAACTATCCAATTTATTTTTAAATGATAAAAACGAACCTGCCTCCACCACCTTCACTGGAAGCTCATTCCACACAGCCATCACTCTCCGAGTTTGCTTGACATTTCCTTCTTTCGTCTCTCCCTCTCCAGCGTTTGGTGTGGCTTCCTCCCTCAGCCTCCTCGCCGAAGCCCTGCAGCCAAAGACTCGCACTTTTCTCACAGGGCACTTCGCTCAACTTACCTTGAGCAAGTCTTGCTTATATCAGATGCTAAATTGCCTAATTGTCCAATTTAACAATCTTCCAGTCTTGTAAGTATGTGCTTTGTCCGACCTGCACTCAAAGACTGCTAAATTGCTCTTTGCCCTCTGTTTAAACCTGCATTCAAAACTCACCAACGGAAAAGCCTGAAAAACCTAACGGATGCGACGCCCCAAAGCCAAATAACGGACATGATGTATCCGGTGACGGAATTTGTTCTGAGACCTGCGATTAGTCCAGACCCTCTTGTCAATAACATCGCTGACCGGGGTAGACGGGAGGGTTGGGGGTATTTTTATTATATTTTTCCTTCACCACTGTTGGACTGGCAATGAAAGTAGAACGGATGATTTTGTAAGTTGATCTAGCACGTCTCTCTCTCTCTCGTAGGAGAGAATCAACAGCCAGACGCAGCGAGAGATCGGATTGGCTGGAAGTCAACAGGACCCACGGCAACTCGTCCATCCACTCGGGACCCGTGAGACGAGGCGTCAGGGCGGCCTTCAGGCAGCGGTGGAACCGCTCTACAAACCCATTTGACTGGGGATGGTACACTGTCGAGGGGTGGAGCTGTGTCCCCAACAGGCGGACCATGGCGGACTACAGTTAAGAGGTGAACTGGACGCCCGGGTCAGGGGTTCCCCTTCGCTTGGAGGGTAGCTAATGTTATCCCACTTTTTAAGAAAGGCGGGAGAGAGAAAACAGGAAATTATGGACCAGTTAGACTGACATCGGTGGTGGGGAAGATGCTGGAGTCAATTATAAAAGATGAGATAGCCGAACATTTGGATAGCAGAAATAGGATCGGTCCGAGTCAGCATGGATTTACGGAGGGGAAATCATGCTTGACTAATCTTCTGGAATTTTTTGACGTTGTAACTAGGAAAATGGACAAGGGAGAGCCAGTGGATGTAGTGTACCTGGACTTTCAGAATGCATTTGATAAGGTCCCACGTAGGAGATTAGTGGGCAAAATTAGGGCACATGGTATTGGGGGTAGAGTGCTGACATGGATAAAGAAGTGGTTGGCTGACAGGAAACAAAGAGTAGGGATTAACGGGTCCCTTTCAGAATGGCAGGCAGTGACTAGTGGGGTACTGCAAGGCTCGGTGCTGGGACCGCAGCTATTTACAATATACATCAATGATTTGAATGAACGGATTCAAAGTAACATTTGCAGATGACACAAAGCTGGATGGCAGTGTGAACTGTGAGGAGGATGCTATGAGAATGCAGGGTGACTTGGACAAGTTAGGAGGAGTGTGCAGATGCATGGCAGATTAAGTTTAATGCGGATAAATGTGAGGTTATCTACTTTGGTAGCAAAAACAGGAAGGCAGATTACTATCTACATGGCGTCAAGTTGGGAAAAGGGGAAGTACAATGGGATCTGGGGATCCTTGTACATTGGTCTATGAAAGTAAGCATGCAGGTACAGCAGGCAGTGAAAAAAGTGAATGGCATGTTTGCCTTTACAACAAGAGGAACTGAATATAGGAGCTAAGAGGTCCTTCTGCAGCTGTACAGAGCCCTAGTGAGACCACACCTGGAGTATTGTGTGACGTTTTGGTCGCCAAATGTTTTAGGAAGGACATTTGTGTTATTAAGGGAGTGCAGCGTAGGTTTACAAGGTTAATTCCCGGGATGGCGGGACAGTCATATGCTGAGAGAATAGAGCAGCTGGGCTTGTACACTCTGGAGTTTAGAAGGATGAGAAGGGATCTCATTGAAGTATATAAGATTGGTAAGGTTTTGGACAAGCTAAAGGCAGGAAACATGTTCCTGATGTTTAAGAATAAGGAGTAAGCCATTTAGAACGGAGATGAGGAAATGCTTTTTCCCCATAGAGTGGTGAGTCTGTGGAATTCACTGCCTCAGAGGGCAGTGGAGGCAGTTTCTCTGGATGCTTTCAAGAGAGAGAGCTAGATAGGGCTCTTAAAAATAGCAGTCAGGGGATATGGGGAGAAGGCAGGAACGGGGTACTGATTGGGGATGATCATCCATGATCACATTGAATGGCGGTGCTGGCTCGAAGGACCGAATGGCCTATTCCTTCCTTATATTCTGGAACACCCACTTGCTGCCGGTCGGACAGCACAGCTTATAGGCGCACGCCGCTAGTCTGAGCGGGCCTTCGAAGCTCTCTCGCGCAAAGCTCTCACGAGAGCTGCCGGTGAATGCCGCATGGCAAATGGTGCAGGTAAGTAAATTCAAGCAGCAGGCAGGGCTGATGTTCACGTGAGCATCTCTCTCATCAGGGCCACGGGCTTCCGGACGCCGAGCCCGCCCATGTTGAGGACCCGACACGCGCGCTCCATTCGGCTCGGTCCAGCAGCTCCTTGAAGCTTGCGTACTTACGCTCCACCGGTGGATTATCGAAGAAAGGTACGACCCGACCAGCCTTCTCCTGATCAAGAGCGCTTACCACATAGTGGTAACGGGACTTGTTGGCCGTTACGCCACGGATGTAGAATTGGGACTCGCCTGTTGGATAATAATCTGAATGTTTTTGCCGCCAAAGTGGATAACCTCACATTTATCTATATTATACTGCATCTGCCCACTCACTCAACCTGTCCAGGTCACCCTGCAACCTCCTAACATCCTCTTCACAGTTCACACTGCCACCCAACTTTGTGTCATCTACAAACTTGCTAGTGTTGCTCCTAATTCCCTCTTCCAAATCATTGATATATATTGTAAACAGTTGCGGCCCCAACACCGAGCCTTGCGGCACTCCACTCGCCACTGCCTGCCATTCTGAAAAGGACCCGTTCACTCCTACTCTTTGCTTCCTGACTGCCAACCAATTTTCTATCCATGCCAACTTCCTACCCCCAATACCATGTGCTCTAATTTTAGTCAACAGTCTCTCGTGCGGGACCTTATTAAAGGCTTTCTGAAAGTATAGATACACTACATCCCCATGCTCCCCTTCATCCAGTTTACTGGTCTGTGGACCCAGGGATGCAGACCATCAGGCCCTGGGGATTTTTCATCCTTCAGTCCCATTAGCCTACCCAACTATTTCTCACCTAATGAAAATCTATTTCAGTTCCTCTACCCCCTTAGATCCTGTCCTCCAGTACATTCGGGAGATTGTTTGTGTCTTCCTTAGTGAAGACGGATCCGAAGTACCTGTTCAACTCTTCTGCCATTTCCTTGTTACCCATATTAATTTCACCCGTGTCTGCCTTCAAGGGACCCACATTGGACTTTGCTACTCTTTTTCCCTTAACATATCGAAATAAGTTCTTCCTGTCCTTCCTTATATTCCTGGCCAGCTTCCCTTCGTACTTCATCTTTTCAGCCTGTATTGCCCGTTTTGTTTCCTTTTGTTGTCCTATGAAAGTTTCCAAATTCTCTGGCTTCTGGCTACTCTTTGCTGTGTTATACTTCTCTTTTAGTTTCATTTTATCCCTAACTTCTCTTGTCAGAGAGATAGGGAGAGTGTAAGGGGAAGAATGATGGGGAAAGGGTGTAGGTGAGAACATAATAATTTGCACACATGGTATATTTGACGAGAGGCAAGAGCCACTGCCTCCTCCCTCTCTTCCTGGCCAGTCTCTCTCTCCCCTTCCCCTCTTGCTCTCCCCTTCTCTCTCTGCCCCTTCTCTCTCCCCTCCCACCCCCACTCCCTTATCACTTTCCCTCCCACTCCATTCTTTCACTCTGCACCCTTGTGTCTCCCTCTCACCATCCCACTCTCTTCTTCCCCCACTATCCCCTCCCCTCTCCCTGTCCGCCAGTGCCCTGTGGAAAGGTGTACGTGTGTGGGATACGGAGATGGGATCCATGGGCAGCGGGGAAAGGAGGCGATGTTGTAACAAACTTTACTTTATTGTTGTTTTATTAAAGATGTTGTTTAATCCAAGACTCCCCTTGTGACTGAGTTGTGGCCACGATTGAACGCTTCCAGCAACGCTTGTCCCCCTCCCTCCCCCGAACCACACTGATCCTCTCACTGCGACACACCCCCCCCCCCCCCCCCCCCCCCCAAGGCACTACCCCTCCCCCATCTCTCCCCGCTCCCCACATGGCACAGCCCTTCCCCCTCTTTCCACCCTCTCCCATCACTGCTCCCCATCCCTCACTCCTCCCCCACGGCACTGCTCCTCTCACCGCAAAGCTCTCTTCCTCCCTCCCCCCTCCCATCACCGATGTCTCTTGTTTATACCGTCGGCTGAGCTCAGGGTGGAACTGGGAGTTGTAGGCCCTCGGGTTCCCCTCACCCTCCCTCTGCCCCTCGCCCTCCTTCTGCCCCTCACCCTCACTCTGCCCCTCCACCCCCCTCAGTAATGCCTCTGCCCGCTTTCTCTCTGCCTCCTCCCTCCGCAGCCTCTCCTCCCTCAGACTGACTACCCCTCCTCTCCCTTCCCCACCCTCACTCTTCCCTCCCCCTCCCTTCCCTCCTCCCCCAGATCCTCCCCCAGATCCTCTTCCTCCTCCCCTCCCTTCCCCTCTCTCTCCCCCTCCACTTTGCCATCTTCCTTCCCTTCCTCTTCCTCCTCCTCCACCCCCACTCTTCCCTCCCCCTCCTCTCAGCCACTCTCTCATGTTCCTCAGTGGGTCCATTCTTCGCTTGCGCCCCTTCTCAGCCTCGGCCTCCGTCCCGTGCTCGGGCACACGTGCGAAAATGGACAAGGGAGAGCCAGTGGATGTAGTGTACCTGGACTTTCAGAATGCATTTGATAAGGTCCCAGATAGGAGATTAGTGGGCAAAATTAGGACACATGGTATTGGGGGTAGAGTGCTGACATGGATAAAGAAGTGGTTGGCTGACAGATAACAAAGAGTAGGGATTAACGGGTCCCTTTCAAAATGGCAGGCAGTGACTAGTGGGGTACTGCAAGGCTCGGTGCTGGGACCGCAGCTATTTACAATATACATCAATGATTTGAATGAACGGATTCAAAGTAACATTTGCAGATGACACAAAGCTGGATGGCAGTGTGAACTGTGAGGAGGATGCTATGAGAATGCAGGGTGACTTGGACAAGTTAAGAGGAGTGTGCAGATGCATGGCAGATTAAGTTTAATGCGGATAAATGTGAGGTTATCTACTTTGGTAGCAAAAACAGGAAGGCAGATTACTATCTACATGGCGTCAAGTTGGGAAAAGAGGAAGTACAATGGGATCTGGGGATCCTTGTACATTGGTCTATGAAAGTAAGCATGCAGGTACAGCAGGCAGTGAAAAAAGTGAATGGCATGTTTGCCTTTACAACAAGAGGAACTGAATATAGGAGCTAAGAGGTCCTTCTGCAGCTGTACAGAGCCCTAGTGAGACCACACCTGGAGTATTGTGTGACGTTTTGGTCGCCAAATGTTTTAGGAAGGACATTTGTGTTATTAAGGGAGTGCAGCGTAGGTTTACAAGGTTAATTCCCGGGATGGCAGGACATATGCTGAGAAAATGGAGCAGCTGGGCTTGTACACTTAGAAGGATGAGAAGGTATCTCATTGAAGTATATAAGATTGGTAAGGTTTTGGACAAGCTAGAGGCAGGAAACATGTTCCTGATGTTTAAGAATAAGGAGTAAGCCATTTAGAACGGAGATGAGGAAATGCTTTTTCCCCATAGAGTGGTGAGTCTGTGGAATTCACTGCCTCAGAGGGCAGTGGAGGCAGTTTCTCTGGATGCTTTCAAGAGAGAGAGCTAGATAGGGCTCTTAAAAATAGCAGTCAGGGGATATGGGGAGAAGGCAGGAACGGGGTACTGATTGGGGATGATCATCCATGATCACATTGAATGGCGGTGCTGGCTCGAAGGACCGAATGGCCTATTCCTTCCTTATATTCTGGAACACCCACTTGCTGCCGGTCGGACAGCACAGCTTATAGGCGCACGCCGCTAGTCTGAGCGGGCCTTCGAAGCTCTCTCGCGCAAAGCTCTCACGAGAGCTGCCGGTGAATGCCGCATGGCAAATGGTGCAGGTAAGTAAATTCAAGCAGCAGGCAGGGCTGATGTTCACGTGAGCATCTCTCTCATCAGGGCCAAGGGCTTCCGGACGCCGAGCCCGCCCATGTTGAGGACCCGACACGCGCGCTCCATTCGGCTCGGTCCAGCAGCTCCTTGAAGCTTGCGTACTTACGCTCCACCGGTGGATTATCGAAGAAAGGTACGACCCGACCAGCCTTCTCCTGATCAAGAGCGCTTACCACATAGTGGTAACGGGACTTGTTGGCCGTTACGCCACGGATGTAGAATTGGGACTCGCCTGTTGGATAATAATCTGAATGTTTTTGCCGCCAAAGTGGATAACCTCACATTTATCTATATTATACTGCATCTGCCCGCTCACTCAACCTGTCCAGGTCACCCTGCAACCTCCTAACATCCTCTTCACAGTTCACACTGCCACCCAACTTTGTGTCATCTACAAACTTGCTAGTGTTGCTCCTAATTCCCTCTTCCAAATCATTGATATATATTGTAAACAGTTGCGGCCCCAACACCGAGCCTTGCGGCACTCCACTCGCCACTGCCTGCCATTCTGAAAAGGACCCGTTCACTCCTACTCTTTGCTTCCTGTCTGCCAACCAATTTTCTATCCATGCCAACTTCCTACTCCCAATACCATGTGCTCTAATTTTAGTCAACAGTCTCTCGTGCGGGACCTTATTAAAGGCTTTCTGAAAGTATAGATACACTACATCCCCTGGCTCCCCTTCATCCAGTTTACTGGTCTGTGGACCCAGGGATGCAGACCATCAGGCCCTGGGGATTTATCATCCTTCAGTCCCATTAGCCTACCCAACTATTTCTCACCTAATGAAAATCTATTTCAGTTCCTCTACCCCCTTAGATCCTGTCCTCCAGTACATTCGGGAGATTGTTTTGTGTCTTCCTTAGTGAAGACGGATCCGAAGTACCTGTTCAACTCTTCTGCCATTTCCTTGTTACCCATATTAATTTCACCCGTGTCTGCCTTCAAGGGACCCACATTGGACTTTGCTACTCTTTTTCCCTTAACATATCGAAATAAGTTCTTCCTGTCCTTCCTTATATTCCTGGCCAGCTTCCCTTCGTACTTCATCTTTTCAGCCTGTATTGCCCGTTTTGTTTCCTTTTGTTGTCCTATGAAAGTTTCCAAATTCTCTGGCTTCTGGCTACTCTTTGCTGTGTTATACTTCTCTTTTAGTTTCATTTTATCCCTAACTTCTCTTGTCAGAGAGATAGGGAGAGTGTAAGGGGAAGAATGATGGGGAAAGGGTGTAGGTGAGAACATAATAATTTGCACACATGGTATATGTGACGAGAGGCAAGAGCCACTGCCTCCTCCCTCTCTTCCTGGCCAGTCTCTCTCTCCCCTTCCCCTCTTGCTCTCCCCTTCTCTCTCTGCCCCCTCTCTCTCCCCTCCCACCCCCACTCCCTTATCACTTTCCCTCCCCCTCCATTCTTTCACTCTGCACCCTTGTGTCTCCCTCTCACCATCCCACTCTCTTCTTCCCCCACTATCCTCTTCCCTCTCCCTCCCCTCTCCCTGTCCGCCAGTGCCCTGTGGAAAGGTGTACGTGTGTGGGATACGGAGATGGGATCCATGGGCAGCGGGGAAAGTGAAACAAACTTTACTTTATTGTTGTTTTATTAAAGATGTTGTTTAATCCAAGACTCCCCTTGTGACTGAGTTGTGGCCACGATTGAACGCTTCCAGCAACGCTTGTCCCCCTCCCTCCCCCGAACCACACTGATCCTCTCACTGCGACACACCCCCCCCCCCCCCACGGCACTACCTCTCCCCCCCATCTCTCCCCGCTCCCCCCATGGCACAGCCCTTCCCCCTCTTTCCACCTTCTCCCATCACTGCTCCCCATCCCTCACTCCTCCCCCGTGTCACTACCCCTCCCCACCTCCTCCTCCCCCCCCCCCACGGCACTACCCCCCTCCCCCCATCTCTCCCTGCTCCCCCCCACGGCACTACCCCTCCCTGCTCCCCCCCACGGCACTACCCCTCCCCCCACTCCCCACATGGCACAGCCCTTCCCCCTCTTTCCTCCCTCTCCCGTCACTGCTCCCCATCCCTCACTCCTCCCCCACGGCACTGCTCCTCTCACCGCAAAGCTCTCTTCCTCCCTCCCCCCCCCCATCACCGATGCCTCTTGTTATACCGTCGGCTGAGCTCAGGGTGGAACTGGGAGTTGTAGGCCCTCGAGTTCCCCTCACCCTCCCTCTGCCCCTCGCCCTCCTTCTGCCCCTCACCCTCACTCTGCCCCTCCACCCCCCTCAGTAATGCCTCTGCCCGCTTTCTCTCTGCCTCCTCCCTCCGCAGCCTCTCCTCCCTCAGACTGACTACCCCTCCTCTCCCTTCCCCACCCTCACTCTTCCCTCCCCCTCCCTTCCCTCCTCCCCCAGACCCTCTTCCTCCTCCCCTCCCTTCCCCTCTCTCTCCCCCTCCCCTTTGCCATCTTCCTTCCCTTCCTCTTCCTCCTCCTCCACCCCCACTCTTCCCTCCCCCTCCTCTCAGCCACTCTCTCATGTTCCTCAGTGGGTCCATTCTTCACTTGCGCCCCTTCTCAGCCTCGGCCTCCGTCCCGTGCTCGGGCACACGTGCGTACCACGGGCCGGCCGTTTGCGATTCCCACACGCTCTGTCCCAGGTAGGTCAGGATCCCCAGTGAACGCTCACGCCTCTCCTAGAGCGGGGAGAAAGAGGGGGGTAGAGTGGGGGGGTGGGTGGGGGAGGGAGGGAGAGGGAGGGAGAGGGAGGGGGAGAGGGGTTCAGAGATAGAGGGGAAAGGGGGGAGAGAGAGGGGGGAGAGAGGGGGGGGGGGGGGGGAGGAGGGGGGGGGGGGGGGGGGGGGGGGGGGGAGAGGGGGGAGGGAGGGGAGGAGAGAGGGGAGGGGGAGAGGGGGAGGGAGGGGGGAGAGAGAGGGGAGGGAGAGAGGGAGAGAGAGAGGGGGAGAGAGGAGGGAGAGAGAGAGGGGAGGAGGGGGGAGAGGGAGAGAGGGTGGGGGGGGGAGGGGGGGGGAGGGAGGGAGGGGGGGGGAGGGGGAGGGGGAGGGGGGGGGGGGGGGGGGGGGGGGGGGGGGGGGAGAGAGGGGGGGGGGGGGGGGGCGGGAGGGGGGGAGAGAGGGAGTGAGAGAGAGAGAGAGGTGAGAAATAGGGAGAGAGGAGAGAGGGAATCGGGAGAGAGAGGGGGGAGAGAGAGGGGGGAGAGGGGGGGGGAGAGAGGAGAGGGAGAGAGGGGGGGAGGGAGAGGAGGGGGGAGAGAGAGAGGGGGGGAGAGAGAGGGGGGGAGAGAGAGAGGGAGAGGGAGAGGGAGGGGAGAGAGAGAGAGGGGGGGAGAGAGAGAGAGGGGGGAGAGAGAGAGAGGGGGAGGGAGAGAGAGAGAGGGGGGAGGAGAGAGAGAGAGAGAGAGAGGGGGGGAGAGAGAGAGAGAGAGAGAGGGGACAGGGGGGGGAGAGAGAGGGGGGGGGAGAGAGAGGGGGGGGAGAGAGAGGAGGAGACAGACGTTTAGGGGTAATATGAGGGGGGAACTTCTTTACTCAGAGAGTGGTAGCGGTGTGGAATGAGCTTCCATTGGAAGTGGTGGAGGCAGGTTCATTGGTATCATTTAAAAATAAATTGGATAGGCATATGGATGAGAAGGGAATGGAGGGTTATAGTATGAGTGCAGGCAGGTGGGACTAAGGGGAAAAAACATTTGTTCGGCACGGACTTGTAGGGCCGAGATGGCCTGTTTCCGTGCTGTAATTGTTATATGGTTATATGGTTATAGGAGGGGGAGAGAGAATAATTATTTTCCAGAGGAGAATCCACACCCATATGAGCAACAGGGTCAGGGGAGGCCACTGGTGCCTTGCTGGTATTAGCTCCTCTTCACCCAGTCCCTCTCCACTGTCGTCCCTCTGTCACTCTGAGCCACTGGAGTTGAGCGTGCTGGAGATTCCCCTCTCCCCAATGTGGAGCTGCATGAAGGGCCCTGGCACAGAGCTGTAAGGAGGACCCCAGCACCGAGCTAGAAGGTCCTTAGTGTAGGTCTGTCTATAGTCTCCAGCACAGAGCAACCAACTGTTCCCTGTGCACTGCTCTAAGGCAGGCCCCAGCACGCTCTGGACTGTCCCCATCATGGGACTCTCTGTTGTCCCCAGCACATTGTATGTGGGTCCCATCGTGAGGAGGGCCTCGGCGTGGAGCTGTGAGGAGGGCCCTAACTAGGAGGGCCTCAGCGTGGAGCTGTGAGGGGGGGGGCAGCGTGGAGCTGCGAGGAGGGCTCCAGCGCAGAGCTGTGAGCAGGGACCCAGCCAAGAGCTGCGAGCAGGACCCCGGCGCAGAGCTGAGAGGAGGGCCCCGACGCGCGAAGCAGCGCGAAGGGCCCTGGTGCAGAACTCTAGACTGCCCCCAAGGCAGAGCTCCGCCTTCCCCCTCCCCCCCAAAGTCACTCACCTTCTCCTGCCGTTTCTCTTCCTCATACTCCTTGCTCCCACCCATCCGCCCCTCGCCCCCCTCCCCGTCGCTGAACAAGTTAAGACTCTGAGGGGACACCTCGGCTGCAGGGGCATCGGGGAGCGAGAGGCGCGCACGTTTACGGAGGAATTCTGTCCTTGCCTGGTGAACAAAGAGAGGAAAACACAGAGTAAAGATGCGTCCTCACACACGCGCACACACACACACACACACACACACACACACACACACACACACACACACACACACACACAGTGAAGCTCCCTCCATCCGCTCCGTCCCGTCACACACCCCTCCCGGGTGTCAGACACACAGAGTTCATGTTCATAAGATAGAGGAGCACAATTAGGTCAATCAGCCCATCGAGTCTGCTCCACCGTTCAATCATGGCTGATCTATCCTTTCCTCTCAATCCCATTCTCCTGCCTTCTCTCCATTACCCGACAACTGTACTAATCAAAAATTCAATCATGCCAGCAATGATCTAGCCTTCTGAGGTTATGATCCTCTCCAAGATCATTCTCCTCACCCCTCTCTGCCTTCTCCATTACCCGACAACTGTACTAATCAAAAATCTATCAATCTCTGCCTTAAAAATACCCAATGAGTTGTTGTCCACAGCCATCTGTGGCAATGAACTTCACAGATTCACCACCCTCTGACTAAAGAAATTCCTCCTCATCTCCTTCCAAAAGGTATGTCCGTTCATTCTGAGGTTATGATCACTGGTCCTAGAATCTTCCACTCGTGGGAACATCCTCTCCACATCTACTCTAGCCAGGCCTTTCACTATTTGGTAAGTTTCCATGAGGTCCCCCCTCACCCTTCTAAATCTCCAGCGATTACAGGTCCAGTGCTGTCAAACGCTCATCTTATGTTAACCTAATCTTCCCTGGGTGGCTTAAAAAGCCTCAGACATATGTTCCTGTTTTTATATTCTAGTCATCTCAAAAATAAATGCATTGCATTTGCCAAACTGATTCTACGTGCAAATTAGCTTTTTGGGAATCCTGCACCAGCATTCCCAAGTCCCTTTGCACCCCCGATTTCTGAATTCTCTCCCCATTTATAAAATAGTCTACGCCTTTATTCCCGCTGCCAAAATGCACGACTCCACATTTTGCTACACTATATTCCAACAGCCACTTTCCCGACCGGTCCAAGTCCTTTTGCAGAATCCCTGCTTTCTCTACACTACCTGCCCCTCTACCTATCTTCGTACCATCTGCAAACTTGGCCACAAAGCCTCAATCACCTCATCCATATCATCAGTCGTGAAGAGTAGCGGCCTCAGCACCGACTCCTGCAGAACTCCGCTAGCCACTGGCAGCCAACCAGAAAAAGCTCCCTTTATTGCCACTCTTTGCCACTCCAGCCAACCTGCTATCCAGGCTAATATCTGCCCTTCAATACCACGGGCTCTCATCTTCATTAGCAGCCTCACACGCGGCACCTAATCAAAGGCTTTCTGAAAATCTAAGTGCACAACATCTACTGATTCTCCTTTGTCTGTCCTGTAATTTACTCCCTCAAAGAATTCCAACAGGTTTGTCAGGCAAGATCTCCCTTTCACAAAACCATGCTGACTTTGGCCTCTTTTATCACATTATTCTAAGTACTCCAAAATCTTACCAACCACTGAAGTCAGGCTGCCCGGCCTATAATTTCCTCTCTTATTCCCCACTCCCTTAGTTTAGTTTACTTTACAGATATGGGATGGAAACAGGCCCTTCAGCCCTCCGTGTTCGTGCCGACCAGCAATGCCCGCACATTAACACTATCCCCCACACATTCGGGACAATTTATACCAAAGCCAATTAATCTACGTGTTTGGAGTGTGGGAGGAAACTGGAGCAACCGGACAAACCCAAGTAAGTTACGGGAGAATTTACAAACTGCCTACAGACAGCACCCGTGGTCAGGGTCAAACCTGGGTCTCAGGCTGTACAGCAGCACTCTACCGTTGTGCCACTGACCCTCCTTGAACAGCAGAATCATATTTACAATTTTCCGATCATCTGGAAACACACTCGTAATTGTTGAAAGATCACCACTCATGCCTCCACAATCTCTAAAGCCACCTCTTTCAGAACCTGAGAGTTCATCAGGTGACTTATTCACCTTCAGACCTTTCAGTTTCCCAAGCACCTTCTCCTTAGTAATAGCCACTCCACTAACTTCCACCCCCTGACTCTCTTGAGTTTCAGGCACGTTGCTGGTGCCTTCTACTGAGCACGTTATTCAAAAACGTTATTCAATGCCTCTGTGATTTTTTTATTCCCCATTATCATTCCCCATACCCAACGGGGAATTACAGACGAGATAGCCTGACTTTGGTGGTGGGAAAGATGCTGGAGTCAATTATTAAAGTGGTAATAATGGGGCATTTGGGGATCAGTAAAAGGATTAGTCCAAGTCAACATGGATTTATAGACATAGACATAGAAAATAGGTGCAGGAGGAGAAGGCCATTCGGCCCTTCGAGCCCATGGCTGATCGTCCCCAATCAATAACCCGTGCCTGCCTCCTCCCCATATCCCTTGATTCCACCAGCCCCTATAGCTCTATCTAACTCTCTCCTAAATACATCCAGTGACTTGGCCTCCACTGCCCTCTGTGGCAGGGAATTCCACAAACATCTTAAAGGGAAATCATGCTTGAATAATCTTCTGGAATTTTTTGAGGATGTGACAAGTATGTGTATATGGACTTCAGTAAGGCCTTTGACAAGGTTCCTCATGGAAGGTTGGTTAAGAAGGTTCAATGGTTGGGTATTAATGGTGGAGTAGCAAGATGGATTCAACAGTGGCTGAATGGGAGATGCCAGAGAGTAATAGTGGATGGTTGTTTGTCAGGTTGGAGGCCAGTGACGAGTGGGGTGCCACAGGGATCTGTGTTGGGTCCACTGTTGTTTGTCATGTACATCAATGATCTGGATGATGGTGTGGTAAATTGGATTAGTAAGTATTCAAGTTTCAAGTTTCAAAGCACTTTATTCGTCCCCGAGGGGCAATTTAAAAAGGCGCATTACAGTAGCTTTTTAAAAAGGGACACAATCAACAAACATAAGCAGCACGCATACTGCACAATCAACCAGCACACGCATTTCACAGACACACTGCACAATCACACATCAACATTCAACACATAGTAATAGTTTTAAAATGCTTTCTAAGTGCTTCAATTAAAAAAGTGCATATAGAAGGTTATTTCATTTCATATGTTCATGAGTCAGTGATCAGCATTAAAAAGCTGGACAGCCCTGGGGATGAAGGTTGCCTTCCTCCTGTGTGTCCGGCAACCCGGACAGCGGAGTCTGCGTCCTGAGGGGAGCCACTCAAACTCAGGAAACAGGATGTGAGAGGGGTCCTGAAGAATCCTGCGTGTTAACTTTAAAGACTGTTGGTCGCATAGGGCAGTGAGAGTTCGGACGGGCTGCTCAATTATTTTTGAGCAGACCTTGACCACATTCAACAGGCGGTTTCTGTTTTGCAGGGTGATGGAGTGGAACCAGCTAGTGAAAGAGAAGGTTATTACATTTTCAATGAATGCGTAGTAGAATGTAGTGAGAATGTCTTTGTTAATCCCAAATGACTTCAGCTTCCTGAGTAGGTACTGTCTCTGATGGCACTTTTTAAGGATTTCCTCTATGTTAGAGGAAAACCTTAGCAGGTTGTCGAAGGCTGTTCCCAGGTATTTGTATACCTCCACTATCTCCACTGGCTCCTGCTGGATGATAGTGGTGGCTGCCTCAGCCATCTGTCTCTGTTGGGGGGGGGAAAGTCACAATCATGTCCTTGGTTTTGCTTATATTTAGCTCAAGACAAGACTTTTCACACCATACTATAAAGTCCTGCAGGGCTGAGCTGTGATGTTGTGTGTGGCTGGGAAGAAGAGACAGGAGAACTGTGTCATCAGCAAATTTTACGAAGTGGCAGTTTGGCTGGGTGGATCTGCAGTCATCAGTGTAGAGAATGAAGAGAAGTGGGGAGAGGACACAGCCTTGTGGAGAGCCAGTGAAGGTGAAGAGGGTGTCGGACAAGGTGTGGTTCACCAACACCCTCTGTGATCTGTTGGTGAGGAAGTCTATAATCCACAGAGTGAGTTGGTGGTTGAGGTGGAAGCGGGTGATGAGCTTCTCAGCCAAAATATGTGGCTGCATGGTGTTGAATGCTGATGAGAAGTCTGCAAACAGAAGTCTGGCTGTGGCCTTGGGGATTTCCAGATGCTTATGGATGGTGTTTAAGATGAATATTTTTGCGTCATCGACACCCCTGCCAGCCTGGTAAGCAAACTGCAATGGATCCATCATCGAGCCAGTTGCCTTGGTGATGTGCTCCTTGATGATCCTCTCCATGGCCTTCATGATCAGGGAGGTGAGAGCCACCGGTCTAAGGTCATTCAGGACCTTGGTGGTGCCCTTCTTTGGGATGGGAATCACTATTGAGTTTTTCCACATCGCGGGGACTGTGCTGCTGGTCAAAGAGCCCTGGAACAGATGCTGAAACACACCTCCCAGCTGCTCAGCACAATGCCATAGGGTCCGCCCACAGATGTTGTCTGGCCCTGGAGCTGTGTTCTTTTTAGTCCTTTTGAGGGCTCTCACCACCTCAGATATGTTGATGTTGAGGCCGGAGTCATCAGGTCTGAGTGTGGAGACGATTGATTCTAGCTGGGTGCTATTGTCCTTTTCAAATCTGGTGTAGAAGGAGTTGAGATCATTCGGGAGTGAAGTGAAGCTGCTTCCTGCTACCTGAATGGGCTTGCGGCTGGTAGAGACAGAGTTCACTGCTGCCATGTTCTTGAGGCCCTGCCAAGCCGCACGGAGGTTCCCTTTTCCAAAGGTCTGCTCCACTTTGTTCTTATATTTCAGCTTGGCAATTTTTATGGCCCGCTTGACCTCTCTGTTTACCTCCTTCTTCTCAGCTTCAGAACCGGTAAAAAATGTTCTCTTTTTCTTATTCAGTATGTTTTTCAGATCTTTAGTCACCCAGGGTTTATTGTTAGGGAAGATTGTGACTTTCTTGGAGGGGATAATATTGTCTACACAGAAAGTGATGTATGCTGAGACTATATCCGCTTGCTCACTGATGTTGGTGGAGGAGGATGTGAGGGTATTCCAGTCTGTGATTTCAAAACACCCTTGAAGCCTGTCAATACTGTCCGGTGTCCACTGTTTGATGTCCTTGATGACTTTCTCTGTTCTCTTTACCACAGGTGTGTAGGCAGGAACGAGCAGTATGCTGCTGTGGTCAGCAGAGCCTAGGGGAGGGAGGGAGACGGCTCTGTAGGCGTCTGGGACTGACCCATAGCATTTGTCCAGTGTTTTCCCTAGACGGGTGGTACAGTTGACATACTGGTAAAATCCTTTAAGTGACTTGTCAATTGAACAGTGATTGAAGTCACCCATGATGAATTTAGGGGCATCCGGAGATATCAGTTCGAGTCTGTCGAGCATATTTCTTATATGTTCCGTAGCAGTGGATGCATTTGCTCTGGGGTGGATATAAACCAGAATGAAAAACAGTTGTGGGAATTCCCTGGGAAGGTAGAAGGGACGCAGGGAGACAGCCAAGAGTTCAATGTCAGGGTTGCACAGTTCTTCTCTGACAACAACTGTTTTGCACCAGCGTGGATTGATGTAGAGGCAGACACCACCGCCATGGTGCTTGCCAGTCAGTTCAGTATCACGGTCTAACCTTACAGGAGACCCGAAGCCATCTATGTGCATGCTGTCACTGTTGTCACTCCCAGTCAGCCATGTTTCAGTGAAAGCAAGAATGGAAGCAGTCCGGTATTCATACATGTGAAAAACGTTAGCTTGCAGTTCATCAGTCTTGTTACGCAATGAGCGCACATTAGCAAGGATCACTGAGGGAAGTGCACGGTGCTTACTTTCTCCTCGCCTAAGTCTTGCTTTAACTCCACCCTTCTTCTTCCTCCCCCGTCTCGTTACCTTCTTTCTATTGTTGTGCTGGGTGCCTGTCCGGTTGGTTGGGAGTTTACATTGTAGCTCCTCCGGCAACTTGTCTATGGCAGGGGCTTGGTGAGAGTGTAATTGCAGCTGAAGTAAAAAGTCCCTGCAGTAAGTAATCCGTTGGTTATCCGGAAGAGTATATCCATATGATGCAGTGGGCAGATAATCCAAGACGAACAGTAGAAGCATAAGAGTCCATAGTGTCCATGTGAAGTCCATACTTTGGAGCAGTGAACGCAAGAAGCTAGCTGGCTAATTAGCGTTAGCTCGTTGGTCCGGTGTGTGTGTGTGTGTGAGGTAGTGGCAGCGCCCGCACAAACACACCACGAAAGTACTGAACTATACGGCAGCAATTAACCAATCGACACCCGATGTACTTAAAACAAAAACAAACACTCTCGCACTCGTCCTTTTCCCCAGTGTGTACTCTCGTACTTAAAACAAAAACAAACACTCTCGCAACTCACGTAACGTATGTAACGAAGAGACAAACATTCAAAGCTACTCTCTGCACCGACCGGTCGACCGCACGAGCAGTGACCCGGAAGCATTGTATGCAGATGATACTAAGATAGGTGGGGTTGCGGGTAATGAAGTAGAGTTTCAAAGTCTACAGAGAGATTTATGCCAGTTGGAAGAGTGGGCTGAAAGATGGCAGATGGAGTTTAATGCTGATAAGTGTGAGGTGCTACATCTTGGCAGGACAAATCAAAATAGGGCGTACATGGTAAATGGTAGGGAATTGAAGAATGTAGGTGAACAGAGGGATCTGGGAATAACTGTGCACAGTTCCCTGAAAGTGGAATCTCATGTAGATAGGGTGGTAAATAAAGCTTTTGGTGTGCTGGCCTTTATAAATCAGAGCATTGAGTATAGAAGCTGGGATGTAATGTTAAAATTGTACAAGGCATTGGTGAGGCCAATTCTGGAGTATGGTGTACAATTTTTGGTCGCCTAATGATAGGAAGGATGTCAACAAAATAGAGAGAGTACAGAGGAGATTTACTAGAATGTTGCCTGGGTTTCAGCAACTAAGTTACAGAGAAAGGTTGAACAAGTTAGGGCTTTATTCTTTGGAGCGCAGAAGGTTAAGGGGGGACTTGATAGAGGTTTTTAAAATGATGAGAGGGATAGACAGAGTTGACGTGGAAAAGCTTTTCCCACTGAGAGTAGGGAAGATTCAAACAAGGGGACATGACATGAGAATTAAGGGACTGAAGTTTAGGGGTAACATGAGGGGGAACTTCTTTACTCAGAGAGTGGTAGCTGTGTGGAATGAGCTTCCAGTGAAGGTGGTGGAGGCAGGTTCGTTTTTATCATTTAAAAATAAATTGGATAGTTATTTGGATGGGAAGGGAATGGAGGGTTATGGTCTGAGCGCAGGTATATGGGACTAGGGGAGATTATGTGTTCGGCACGGGCTAGAAAGGTCGAGATGGCCTGTTTCCGTGCTGTAATTGTTATATGGTTATAAGTAAAATGGATGACGGAGTTCCAGTGGATGTAGTGTATCTAGACTTTCAGAAAGCCTTTGATAAGGTCCCGCACGGGAGATTGGTGACTAAAATTAGAGCACGTGGTATTGGGGGTAGGGTGTTACCATGGATAGAAAATTGGTTGGCAGACAGGAAGCAAAGAGTAGGGGTGAACGGGTCCTTTTCAGAATGGCAGGCAGTGGCGAGTGGAGTGCCGCAGGGCTCGGTGTTGGGGCCACAACTGTTTACCATATATATTAATGATTTGGAAGAGGGAATTAGGAGCAACACTAGGAGCAAGTTTGCGGATGACACAAAGCTGGATGGCAGTGTGAACTGTGAAGACGATGTTAGGAGGTTGCATGGTGACTTGGGACAGGTTGAGTGTGTGGGCAGATGCGTGGCAGATGCAGTATAACATAGATAAATGTGAGGTTATCCACTTTGGCGGCAAAACAAGGGGGCAGATTATTATCTCAATGGTGTTAGGTAAGGGGGAGGTACAGCGAGACCTGGGTGTCCTTGTACACCAGTCACTGAAAGTTGGCGTGCAGGTATAGCAGGCAATAAAGAAAGCTAATGGAATGTTGGCCTTCATAACAAGAGGATTTCAGTATAGGAGTAAAGAGGTTCTTCTGCAGTTGTATAGGGTTCTGGTAAGACCACATCTGAAGTATTGCGTACAGTTTTGGTCTCCTAATTTGAGGAAGGACACCCTTGTGATTGATCCCTGGGATGGCGGGACTGTCACATGGGGAAAGATTGAAAAGACTCGGCTTGTATTCACTGGAGTTTAGAAGGATGAAGGGTATCTTATAGAAACATAAAATTATAAAAGGACTGGACAAGCTAGATGCAGGAAAAATGTTTACAATGTTGGGCGAGTCCAGAACCAGGGGCCACAGTTAGAATAAAGGGGAGGCCATTTAAGACTGAGGTGAGAAAAAACTTTTTCTCATGTTTCTCACGTTGTGCATTTGTGGAATTCCCTGCCACAGAGGGCAGTGGAGGCCAAATCACTGGAAGGATTTAAGAGAAAGTTAAATAGAGCTCCAGGGGCTAGTGGAATCAAGAGATATGGGGAGAAGGTAGGCACGGGTTATTGATTGGGGACGATCAGCCATGATCACAATGAATGGCAGTGCTGGCTCGAAGGGCCAAATGGCTTCCTACTGCACCTAATTATCCAAATGCCCCATTATTACCTCTTTAATAATTGACTCCAGCATCTCTCCCACCACTGAAGTCAGGCTAACTGGTCTGTAATTCGCTGTTTTCTCTCTCACTCCTTTCTTGAAAAGTGGGATAACATTAGCTATCCTCCAATCCACAGGAACTGATCCTGAATCTATTGAACATTGGAAAATGATCACCAATATGTCCCCTATTTCTAGAGTTACCTCCCTGAGGACCCTGGGATGCCGACCATCAGGCCCAGGGGATTTTTCATCCTTCAGTCCCATTAGCCTACCCAATAATATTTCTCGCCTAATGAAAACAATTTTCAGTTCCTCTACCCACTTAGATCCTCTGTCCTCCATTACATCTGGGAGATTGTTTGTGTCTTCCTTAGTGAAGACAGATCCGAAGTACCTATTCAAATCATATGAAAGTTTTCCAATCCTCTGGCTACCAGCTGCTCTTTGCTGTGTTATACAGATTGCAAGGACATTTTTAAAGGCATTTTATGATAATAGCTGTTAAAACCGACTATACCCATCTGACAGGTTAAACATTACACTACCTGACAAGAGATGGCCAAAGGAATAACCCGGCCCGCCGAATATCACAGCCGCACCTGGCCCACCTAACATCGGCGTCGCACTCGGCCCGCCGAATATCGCTGCCGTACCGTACTCACCTCGTCGCCTCACCGGGTTGGCCGAACCCCACCGCCCCACCGATCACCGGAACCTCCCATGCATCGCCCGCCGACCCGGACTCCACTGCCCTCCCTCCTACCATCGGGTCCGCCGACCCTCGCCACTCCACCGCCCTCCAGCAGCCCGCAGCCGTCGCCTTACCTGCAAACTGGACTCAACAATGGGCCTGAAGCCTCCACGCTGCTAACTCCCACTCCTCTGGGTTTGACTGCACTGGGTCCTAGTCTAGTCCCCCCAACCCTGGTAACCTCAGTGGCTGTTCCACTGGGTCTTGCCCATCCCCCTCAAATTATTTGACCCCTGCTCTTCCCCACCCATACTACAGTCCACATACCCCCCAACCCCTGGCCAGCCCCTACCACCCTCACCACACATCGCCTCGTCCTCAGTCCATCCACCCACCTACCTTCCTCCGGCCCCAACCCCCATCCCTGCAGTGTGTTCATCATCCCCTCCGACCTCCCCCACTCTGACACCGAACGGTCAGTCCTCGGCAGAGGTCTTACCTTTGTCCCCCTCCGTCCCCACCTCAATCAGTTCCACGCCCACCACGACTTGGAGCTCTTCTACCGTCGCCTCCGCCTCACAGCATTCTTCCATGGGAACGAGTCCTCGCCCCCCATTGATGATCCCTTTTCCCGTCTCCAACAAACCCCCTCCTCTTGGACCCCCCTCGTGGCTCTCCGGCTTTAGAACTTTTGATCCAAAACTGCCGTCGCTACATTAATCGCCTCAACTTCGCCACTCCCGTCTCACTCCAAGCTCTCCGCCCCTGAACGTACTGCCATCGACACTCAGCAACAACCCAGACTGGGTTATCAAACCTGCCGACAAGGGAGGTGCCGTGGTAGTCTGGCGCGCTGATCTCTACAAAGCTGAGGCCACATGCCAACTCTCGGACACCTCCTCCTACTTACCACTGGACCATGACCCCACTAACGAGCACCAGGACATTATCTCTAGCACCATCACCGTCTTCATCAACTCCGACTCCCTGCCTCCCCAGGCCTCCAACCTCATCGTTCCCCAGCCCCGCACGGCCCGAATTTTACCTTCTCCCCAAAATCCACAAACCTGACTGTCCCGGTAGACCCATTGTCTCTGCCTGTTCGTGCCCTACCGAACTAATTTCCACATACCTTGACTCCATTCTATCCCATATAACCATATAACAATTACAGCACGGAAACAGGCCATCTCGGCCCTACAAGTCCGTGCCGAACACTTATTTTCCCCTAGTGCCATCTACCTGCACTCAGACCATAACCCTCCATTCCTTTCCCATCTATATACCTATCCAATTTATTTTTAAATGATAAAACCAAACCTGCCTCCACCACTTCCACTGGAAGCTCATTCCACACAGCTACCACTCTCTGAGTAAAGAGGTTCCCCCTCATGTTACCCCTAAACTTCTGTCCCTTAATTCTGGTCATGTCCTCTTGTTTGAATCTTCCCTACTCTCAATGGGAAAAACTTATCCACGTCAACTCTGTCTATCCCTCTCATCATTTTAAAGACCTCTATCAAGTCCCCCCTTAACCTTCGGCGCTCCAAAGAATAAAGACCTAACTTATTCAACCTTTCTTTGTAATTTAGCTGCTGAAACCCAGGCAACATTCTAGTAAATCTCCTCTGTACTCTCTCTATTTTGTTGACATCCTTCCTATAATTGGGCAACCATACTCCAGAATTGGTCTCACCGATGCCATGTACAATTTTAACATTACATCCCAACTTCTAAACTCAATGCTCTGATTTATAAAGGCTAGCACACCAAAAGCTTTCTTTCCCACCCTATCTACATGAGATTACACCTTCAGGGAACTATGCACAGTTATTCCTAGATGCCTCTGTTCAACTGCATTCTTCAATTCGCTACAATTTACCATGTACGTCCTATTTTGATTTGTCTTGCCAAGATGTAGCACCTCACACTTATCAGCATTAAACTCCATCTGCCATCTTTCAGCCCACTCTTCCAAATGGCCTAAATCTCTCTGTAGACTTTGCAAATCTACTGCATTATCCACAACACCACCTATCTTAGTATCATCTGCATACTTACTAATCCAATTTACCACACCATCATCCAGATCATTGATGTACATGACAAACAACAGTGAACCCAACACAGATCACTGAGGCACCCCACTAGTCACCGGCCTCCAACCTGACAAACAGCCATCCACCATTACTCTCTGGCATCTCCCATTCAGCCACTGTTATATACATCTTGCTACTCCTGCATTAATACCCAACAATTGAACCTTCTTAACCAACCTTCCATGAGGAACCTTGTCAAAGGCTACTAAAGTCTATATAGACAACATCCACTGCTTTACTCTCATCAATTTCCATAGTAACCTCTTCAAATAATTCAAGAAGATTAGTCAAACATGACCTTCCAGGCACAAATCCATGTTGACTGTTCCTAATCAGACCCTGTTTATCCAGATGCTTATATATATTATCTCTAAGTATCCTTTCCATTAATTTTCCCACCACTGAAGTCAAACTAACAGGTCTATAATTGCTAGGTTTACTCTTAGAACCCTTTTTAAACAATGGAACGACATGTGCAGTACGCCAACCTACCGGCACTATTCCCGTTTCTAATGACATTTGAAATATTTCTCATGGCCCCTGCTATTTCTACACTAACTTCCCTCAATGTCCTAGGGAATATCCTGTCAGGACCTGGAGACTTATCCACTTTTATATTTTTCAAAAGTGTCGGTACTTTTTTTTCTTTGAATCTCAGTTTCCATAGCTACCCTACCGCTATAGCTATCCTTCTCCTTGGTGAATACCGAAGAAAATAAATTGTTCAATATCTCCCCCATCTCTTTTGGCTCTGCAGATAGCTGTCAACTCTGTCTCTCTAATGGACCAATTTTATCCCTTGTTATATTTTTGCTATTGATATAGCTGTAGAAAGCCTTTGGATTTACTTTCACCTTACTTGCCAAAGAAACCTCATATCTTCTTTTAGCTTTTCTAATTTATTTCTTAAGATTCTTTTTACATTCCTTATACTCCACAAGCACCTCATTTACTTCATGCTGGCTATAATTATTGTAGATCTCCCTCTTTTTCCGAACAAGATATCCAATTTACCTTGAAAACCAGGGCTCTTTCCAATTTTTACTATTTCCTTTCAAACCGAACAGGGATATAAAGATTCTATACTCTTAAAATGTCACCTTTAAATGTCCTCCATTTCTGTTCTACATCCTTCCCCTAAAACAAAATGTCCCAATTCACTCCTTTTAAATCCTTTCGCATCTCATCAAAGTTAGCCTTTCTCCAATCAAAAATCTCAACCCTAGGTCCAGTTCTGACCCTCTCCATAATTATATTGAAACTAATGGTATTATGATCACTGGACCCGAAGTGCTCCCCAATGCATACCGCCGCCACCTGACCTGTCTCATTTCCCAACAGGAGGTCCAGCACTGCCCCTTCTCTAGTAGGTACCTCTATGTATTGCTGCAAAAAACTATCCTGCCCACATTTTACAAACTCCAAACCATCCAGCCCATTTACAGAATGTGTTTCCCAGTCTATGTGTGGAAAATTGAAATTTCCCACAATCACTGCCTTCTGCTTACTTCTAATATCTGCTATCTCCTTACATATTTGCTCTTCCAATTCTCGCTCCCCATTTGGCGGTCTATGATACACCCCTATAAGTGTTGCTACACCTTTTCCACTTCTCAGTTCCACACAAATAGCCTCCCTAATCGAGCACTATCCTGCCAAAGCACTGCTGTAATATCTTCTCTGACAAGCAATGCAGCACCTCCACCTCTTGCCCCTCCACTTCTGTCCCCCTTGGTTAAATCCCTCCTTACCTATGTTCCAGACATCTCAAACACTCTCCGTCGTCTCTGCGCATTCCATTCTCTAGGCCCCCATCCTCTCATCTTCACCATGGACACCCAGTCACTACACCTCCATCCCCCACCAGGATGGTCTCGAAGCCCTCCGGTTCTTCCTCGACCGGAGGAGCAACCTATACCTGTCCACTGATACTCTCCTCCGCCTAGCGGAGTTGGTCCTTATCCTCAATAACTTCTCGTTTGACTCCTCCCAAATCCTCCAAATACAAGGCGTAGCTATGGGCACACGCATGGGCCCCAGCTATGCTTGCCTCTTTGTCCGATACGTCAAAAAATCTTTGTTCAAGGAGTACCAGGGCCCCATCCCTGACCTCTACCTCCGCTACATCGACGATTGCTTTGGTGCCATCTCCTGCACCCAAACACAACTGATTGACTTCATCCGCTTCACCACTAACTTCCATTAAATACTCAAATACACTTGGACCATTTCCGATACCTCCCTACCATTCCTTGACCTCACTATCTCCATCGCAGATGATAGATTTCTGACCGACATCCATTATAAACCTACTGACTTCCACGGCTTGCTTGACTACTCCCACCCCGCTTCCTGCAAGGACTCCATCCCCTATTCCCAATTCCTCCGTCTACTCCGCTCTGCTCCCAGGATGAGGTGTTCCATACCAGGGCATCGCAAATGTCCTCATTCTTCAGGTAACGAGGGTTCCCCTCTCCTACTTTAGATGAGGCTCACACCAGGGTATCCTCCATACCCCGTAACACTGCTCTCTCTCCCCATCCACCCCACTCGCAACAAGGGCAGAGTCCCCCTGGTACTCACCTTTCACCCCACTAGCCGGCACATACAACAAATAGTCCTCCGTCAGTTTCGCCACATCCAACGTGACCCCACCACTCGCCACATCTTCCCATCTCCCCCCGTCTGCCTTCCGCAAAGACCGTTCCCTCGTAACTCCCATGTCAATTCTTCCCTTCCCTCCCGCACCACCCCTTCCCCGGGCACTTTCCCTTGCAACCGCAAGGGATGCTACACTTGTCGCTTTACCTCCCCCCTCGACTCCATTCAAGGACCTAAGCACTCGTTCAGGTACGACAGAGGTTCACCTGCACCTCCTCCAACCTCATCTATTGCATCCGCTGCTCGAGATGTCAGCTATATCGGTGAGACCAAGCGTAGGCTTGGCGATCGTTTCGCCGAACACCTCCACTCGGTCCGCATTAACCAACCTGACCTCCCGGTGGCTCAGCACTTCAACTCCCCTTCCCATTCCATATCCGACCTCTCTGTCCTGGGCGGCACTTTGGGCACCCGGGCAACCGTTAATTTCGAGCCCTGTGACCTGTCATTGTTGTTCCACCATCATTCCTGCTAGGATCCCTTTCCAGTCTTCCTTGGCCAGCTCCTCTCTCATGCCTTCATGGTCCCCTGTGTTCAACTGCATCACTGACACTTCCAATTTAACCTTCTCCTTCTCAAATTGCAGGTTAAAACGAATCATGTTATGATCACTACCTCCAAGCGGTTTCTTTACCTCGAGTTCTCTTATCAAATCTGGTTCATTGGAGAACACAAATCCAGAATTGCCTTTTCTCAGGTCGGCTCCATTACAAGCTGCTGTAAGAATCCATCTCAGAGGCATTCTACAAACTCTCTTTCTTGGGGTGCTGAACCAAACTGATTATTAAAATCAACCTGCATATTGAAATCAATCACCATAGTGGCATTACCTTTTTTACATGCCAGTTTTAACTCCTGCTGCAACTAACACCCTACATCCAGGCTACTATTTGGGGGTCTGTAGATAACACCAATTAGTGTCTAATTGCCTTTACAATTCCTCAACTCCGACACGCACTGCCACTTCCGGCTGATCACCTTCGCCCTTGAGGATTTTCTGCACTCTGTCCATGACATCCTGGATCCTGGCACCAGGGAGGCAGCACACCATCCTCGAATCCCGTCTGTTGCCGCAGAAACCACTGTCCGTACCTCTCACAATGGAGTCTCCAACTACCACGGCATTGCCTGACGTTGGCATCTTTGGTTTGGCTCAACAGCACTTTTTGCTTCGCCAGCCTGCTGCTCAGTGTGTTAACATCTTCTGTCCCGACAACTTATCAGTGGGTGAACCTGTTCTCAAGAGGTAACAACACCCGGGGACCTGTGCATTCCATGTTTCCCTCCCTTTCTCACCGTCACCCACCTTCCCTTTTCCAGTACCTTAGGTGTAACAATCTTACTGTAGGACTTGTCGAGGAACGACTCCGTTTCTCAGACAAACCCGAGGTCATCCACTTGCTTCTCCAGTTCCCCAACACGGTCCTTCAGGAGCTGTACCTGGATGCACTTCTCACATTTGCAGCAGCCAGAGGCACCAGCAGTGTCCTTGACCTCCCACATCCCACAAACATCACACTGAATCAGCTTGCTTGACATTTCCTTCATTCGTCTCTCCCTCTCCACCGTTTGGTGTGACTTCCTCCCTCAGCCTCCTCGCCGAAGTCTCGCAGCCAAAGACTCGCACTTTTCTCACAGGGCACTTCCCTCCCGCACCCAGACCGTCTTTGACTTTCCCTGTCAGCTACGGTCACCTCATTCACCCCAGAGAATATCTCTTCCACTTTAGAATGAAAAGATCCTGTGTCTTACAGATTATTCAAAGAAATTCTTCCTATTGCTGTCCCACTGTCATTCCTGCCAGGGTCCCTTTATCAATCAAATTTAGCCAGCTCCTCGCGCGTGCATGTACACTTGCTCAACAGTAATACCAACGTATCCCGTATTTCACCTCCCTCACAAACTGTGGGTTGAATACTCCCTGGTAGGCTCCACTACAAAATGGTAGGGAGGAACTGCAGATGCTGCTTTAAACCGAAGATAAACACATAAAACTCAGCGGGTCCGCCAGCAGCTCTGGGGGAAAAGTATGGATGACATTTCGGAAAAAATGGTCTTGACTCGAAATATCATCCATTCCTTCTCTCCAGAGATGCTGCCTGCCTGACCAACTGAGTTACTCCAGCTTTCCCCACAAGGATTCTATATCTCCTGATCCTACATCTCACCTTGCCAAGGGCCGAATTTAATTCCTTACTGGCAGAGCTACCCTACCCACCCTATGCAGTGTGAAGCTCCCTCCACACTGTCCCATCACACACTCCTCCTGGGGGTCAGACGCACAGAGTGAAGCCTGCGCACTGTCCCATCTCACACTCCTCCCCAGGGGGTCACAGAGTGAAGCTCCCTCCGCATTGTCCCATTACACCCCCCAAAGATCTTTCCTGGACCCCGCACACCGATGCAATTATAAAGATTATAATTATTATTATATCAGCGACTCTACTTCCTGAGAAGATTGCGGAGATTCAGCATATCGAAGAGGATTCTCCTAAACTTCCACAGGTGCACAGAGCATTCTGACTTGAACGTCCAGGAGTGAAAAAGACTACAAAAGGTTGTGACCTCTGCCCAATCCATCACCGGCTCTGACATCCCCACCGTCGGAGGGATCTATCATAGTCACTGCCTCAAAATGGCATCCAACATCATCAAAGACCCACACCATCCTGGCCACGCATTTGTTTCACCATTTTCCATCAGGAAGAAAGTACAGGAGCCAGAAAACTGTAACGTCCAGTTTCAGGAACTGCTTCTTCCCTACAGCCATCAGGCTATTAATCACAACAACGAATAAGATCTGAGCTCTGAACTGCAAAAGACTATATTATTATTGCACTGTATTTGTCATTTATTCAACTTTTTCATTTTATCTCTTCCCCCGTTATGTACTATGTTTACATATTCACATATTCTGTTGTGCTGCAGTAAGTTAGAATTTCATTGTCCCATCCCGGACATATGACAATAAAACACTCTCGACTCCTCCTGGGGGTCAGACACACAGAATGAAGCCTCCCTCACCCCCAGATACGCTCCCTCACCCGCCGAGACGCTCCCTCACCCGCCGAGACGCTCCCTCACCCGCCGAGACGCTCCCTCACCCCCGAGACGCTCCCTCATCCCCCCCGAGACGCTCCCTCATCCCCCCCGAGACGCTCCCTCCCCCCGAGACGCTCCCTCACCCCCGAGACGCTCCCTCACCCGCCGACGACGCTCCCTCACCCCCGAGACGCTCCCTCACCCCCGAGACCTCCCTCCCCCCCCCCCCCCCCCCAGACGCTCCCTCACCCCTGAGACGCTCCCTCACCCCCCCCCCCCCCCCCCCCCTGAGACGCTCCCCCCCCCCCGAGACGCTCCCTCACCGCTGAGACGCCCCCTCACCTCCCTGGAGGCCCGCGACACTCCCTCCTCGGCCGCCCGTGCCTCTTCGGCCGCTCCCTCCTCGTCGCGCCGGACCCGGGCCACGTTGTCCTTGTTGCGGACATGCCAGCTCTTCTTAGGCAGGATGTTCATGGCGGAGAGCCTCGGAGGACCTTCAGGGAGTGAGGGAGCGCCTCCGAGGGAGAAGGCGCTGCTGGGAGGACCAGCGACAGCGCCACCGCCCGGTTAGGAGGTCCAGTGGGGAGCAGTGGGAGGACCAGCGACAGCGCCACCCCCGGTGGGAAGGTTCAGTGGAGGAGCGACGGGAGCACCAGCGACAGCGCCACGCCCGGCTGGGAGATCCAGTGGGGGAGCGGCGGGAGGACCAGAAACAGCGACACCCCCGGCCGGGAGGTCCACTGGGGGAGCGGCGGGAGGACCAGCGACAGCGCCATCCCCGATGGGCAGGTTCAGTGGAGGAGCGGTGGGAGGACCAGCGACAGTGCAATCCCCGGTGGGGAGGTCCAGTGGGGGAAGGGTGGGAGGACCAGCGACAGTGCAATCCCCGGTGGGGAGGTCCAGTGGGGGAGCGGTCGGTGGCGCAGCGGGAGAATTGCTGCGTCACAGCGCCGGGGATCCGGTCGGGTTGCAGCTTAGATAGATAGCCTTTTATTGTCATTCAGACCGAAGTCTGAACGAAATTGCAGCAGTCATACATATAATACCATACAATAAAACAACAATAAACACACATTAACATCCACCACAGTGAGTCCACCCAGCATCTCCTCACTGTGATGGACGCAAAAGTCTTAGGTCGCAGTCTCTTCCCTCCTCTTCTCCCTCTGCGCTGGGGCGATACCCCCCCCCCCCCGGCGATGTTAAGAACAGTCACGCGGCTCAAACACCGCGGCCCGGGGTGGTTGAAGCTGCCGCCCACCAGTCCTGCAGAAGCAGCTGCTGGCCCGCGGCCGAACCCCGGACTCAGGCCACCGCCCCCAGAACACCGTCCCAGCCACCCTCACATGAGTACTGCGCCGTCTTCAGCCTCGGGCTGGGCCGCCCCGGACATGGGCGTCGCTTCTTCCCCGGATCGGGCCGCCCCGACTTGGGCGTCGTTCTCCCCCGGACCGGGCTGCCCCGACTTGGGCGCCGAACCTCCCTCGGGCTGCAAGCGCCGCACCGCCCCGAGCTCGGCTGCTCCGACGGGAGCCTCGTTCCACCCTCGGGCTGGCCGCCCTCACGGGAGCGTCCCAACCTCTTCCAGCCCTGAGCCGGACCACCGCCGCCACTCCGATTGACCATGCCCAGAAAACTCCTGAGTTCGCTGACATTTTTGGGTGCATCCATCTCTTGTACTGCTCTCGTCTTCTCCGGATCTGGCTTCACTCCATCTGCTGAAATCACATGACCCAGGAATCTGACTGTGTGGCGTGTGAGCTCACATTTGTCCATGTTGAGTGTAATGCCGGCCTTATGTGCCTTCTCTAGCACCGCATGTAGCCGCACATCATGCTCCTCCTGCGTCTGTCCCCAGACCAGGATGTCATCCATATGACACAGTACCCCCTCCAGGCCACCAGTCACTTCTGTCATCATCATCCTTTGAAAGTGCTCGGGGGCTGATGCTATGCCAAAGGGTAGACGGTTAAAATAGTAGCGCCCAAAAATCGTGATGAAGGTGGTGTATTTGGCAGACTCTTTTGTCAATGGTACTTGCCAAAAGCCAATGTTGGCATCTAATTTGCTGAATACTGTTGCGCCAGCTAGCATGCCCAGAGTGTGCGCGACAGAAGGCAGGATAAACTTTTCTCTGCATACTGATCCATTCATTATTGTGAAGTCCACACAAATGCGAACATCACCTGTTTTTTTCGGCACCACCACCATCCCGGCACACCAATCAGTCGGCTCCTCAATCTTGGTGATTACGCCCATCTTCTCCATACGGTCTATCTCCTCCTTCACTTTTCCCATAAGCGGCAGAGGGACTCTGCGTGGCGTGTGGAGAGAGAAGGGCACAGCCTCTGGCTTCAATTTAATTGAGTATAGCCTCCGAACAAGACCCAAGCTGCTACACAGCTTCGGATATTGTTGTTTCACTGATTCCACGGTGATGCCGTCAACCCTGCACACAAGCTGAAGCCGTTCTATGGCAGGCCTTCCCAACAGTGCAGTGTGCAGGTCTTTGACTACATAAATGTTCTCTATGGCTGTCTTTTTGCCTCTGCGCAGTGTTTCTCTGGCTACGCCCAGGACAGAGAGTGCATTGCCCCCTGGCCCAAACAATGGGCGTGTCGACACTGCCAGGCACTTCACATCATGCCCCTCTGTAATGTCATGGTACACCTCCGCTGGCATGGCAGTGACATCAGCACCAATGTCTATTTTAAAGCACACTTTTTTTTGTCTCACTTGTAGCTGCACCGTCCACGGGTCTTTTCCAGCATCCACGGCTCCCAGGAAAAAGCTCTCTTCTTCCTCTGTAGTGACAGCATTGAGAGATTTTGCACTGTTTCTGCACACTTTGCCATAATGTCCGTTTTTGCCACAGTTGTGACACACAGCATCTTTAGCAGGGCATTCCAATTTTCCATGCGAGGGCATTTTTCCACATCTATAACAGGCCTTTAAACCTGGCTGTGGCCGTGTATTAAGTTTATTTTTGCCTGGTGTTTGTGCTTGTGGCTGAGGCTTTGAGGGAAATTTGGGTTTTCTGTAGCTTTTAGCATGCACAGCATCAACATTAGAGCCCTTGCCAGCACCGCTATTTTCTCTTCTTGTCAGACCGCTGTCGTCTAACTTCTTCAGACTGCCTTGTTTTTGTTATAGCAGTTTCAAGGGTTAGGTCTCTGTCTAGCTGTAGCTTTTCTGACAATGAGACGTTTCTCAGCCCGACCACTAACCTGTCGCGGATCAGCTCGTTCTGTAACTGTCCATAGTTGCAGTGTTCAGCTAATCCATATAGAGCAGTCATGAAGGAATCCACCGTTTCTCCTGGCAGTTGAACACGCTGATTGAACTTGGCTCTTTCGTAGATTACATTCTTTTTAGGTACAAAAAATGCATCAAAGCCCACCTTGACATCCGTGTACATCCTCCTCTCATCTGCAGTTAGCGTTAGCCCCTTTAGCACATCTTCTGCTTCATCGCCCATGCAATACACTAACGTGTTCACCTGGTTTTCTGCCGACGTTTAAATTGCTTGCAAGCCGAAAGCGGTCGAATCTCCTGATCCAACTTTTTTTTTAATGTTTTTTAAATTATTTTTATTTATTTTTTTTTTATTTTTTTTTTATTAGAAGTACGGTAATTTCTTTTTATTTATTTTTTTTTATTTTTTTTTTATTAGAAGTACGGTAAATTACAATACTACACAACACATATATCTTAATACATTTTTTGTACCGCTTCATTTTTTTTTGAGCTTTAAGAAAAAGATAGAAGTAAAGAAAGTAAAGAAAGTGCGCAAGAGTCGTGAAGTGCAAGAGTGTTGGGAAAAGAAAGCCCCTTAGAACAGAAGTTAGAGAAGGAAGTAAAGTGAGAAAGTAGACCCTAGAAAAGAAAGAAAAAGAAAAGAAAAACGTTTGAATTGCTTGCAAGCCGAAAGCGGTCGAATCTCCTGATCCAACGCTCCCATTCTTGAGGCTGGGTGAAATCGAATGGCTCTGGAGTTTGTATTGTGAACGTAGCAGTTGGTGTGGGTTGCGCCATATCTGCCAGCTCCTCTCCCATTTCCCGCCAAAACGATACACCTCCTTCTTCTTTTTTTTCGCTTACTAATCTCCCACTTCTGACAACATGTCGAGTTATTCTTATAATAAGGTTCGTACGACGATGTAAACGGAGCCTGTCTTATTTAGCAACTCTGTACAGCAGCCGCAGGCTCGTGTGCATGCCCGGGCATCTCCTCAACTGCCACCCCCAGTTCCCACGTCACATCCGGCCACCACAAAATAAAGGTATTCCTTACACTATTATTCCATAATACCACACTGGTAATTGTCTTTTTTTTTAAATGTTTTTTAAATTATTTCTTTTTAAATGGCTCACAAGCTGTGTTTGAGTTGATTTTGAACCTACCCGACCCGACTCGCAGTGTAATCAACGTTGTGGGGAACAGTTTTTGTGCGTGATATAGGGTTAGATTCATAATTCTGTTAGTTCATAATTCTGTTAATTCTTGTTAAAGAATAAAATGTTTATAAACACACATACATGAATGTGATATAAATGTGTATATTCATATAACACACACAATTATATTTCTTCTGATTTTTATATCCAATGATGAACTTTATTTCAGACTAGACAAGGGACATTAAATAAGAAACATTGTAAACCTCCCCGCAACTTCACACACACTAGGCCCTATCCCACCCCTCAACTCTCTCTCGCCCCCCCCCCCCCCCTGGCACTCCCTCGCCTCCCCCCACGCTACAATGTCTCTCCCCCCTCCTATGCCCCTCTCCCCACTGCCCTGGGCTGCACACCCCCCTCACTCTGTTGCCCCGGGCCGCGCACCTCCCTCTCCCCGCTGCCCCGGGCCGCACACCCCCTCTCCCCGCCCAAGTCAAAGACCAAAGCGAAGATATGGGAGCGGAGGCGGAAGCAAAGATCCGATCTTTGACCGGAAGCAAGATGGCGGAACAAGATGGCGGAGCAAGATAGCGGAACAAGATGGCGGAGGGTGGTTGCTAAAATTAGTCCTATAATCACCCATGAATCTGCCCATGACCGTACTATGCGTTTGCGTGAGAGTAAGCCATCTTGCTCTGCTATAGGATCTTTGGTTTATATGGCGTTTTCATCTCTTTCGCTGTGAGTTATGTGGGTTTTCTCCGAGATCTGTAAGGCGTACAGGTTTATAGGTTAATTGGCTTGGTATGAGTGTAGGAAGGAACTGCAGATGCTGGTTTAAACTGAAGGTAGACACAAAAAGCTGGAGTAACTCAGTCAAGTCACATTTATTTATATAGCACATTTAAAAAACGACTCTTGTTGGCCAAAGTGCTTTACATTTATTATAAGAATAGTATAAACAAACAAACTACATACATATATGCATATAGGGAGGTTGCACGAAAGGTCACTGGGTCATAGGGCTCGACGCACGGAGCCGCTAAATCCAACTGGAAGACATCCGTCACTTCCGGTATATGTTATTAATGCTAGATCCGCGTACTTTCCTACCTGTTAAAAACCGCCAAAATGTTCAATTTTTACGCTGAAAAAAATTGTGGGAGTCGGGTTAAGTGTGAGAGACATGTACCCAACTTTAGAATTCCAAACGTGAAGCGAAATGAAGGCATAGAGAAGCGAGAACTGAAGGGACTACAGCAGCTAAAGTGCTTGGTAAACATTGAAAAATATTGGGAATTATCGCGTTTGCTCACTGCATTTCATCAAGTAAGGCATTATTTCTGTTTTTTCTTGATTCCTTTGGTATCTAAAAATTCTCAGGTGATAAATCTGGCTATAAATTTTTCTTCAGATGCGTTTTCATTTTGTATGTAAAAACCCACGAGAACCATGGGCGATTTAAAAAAAAAATTACAGCCAGATTTATAATTTCTGAAACTTTTTAGATGCCAAAGGAATCAAGAAAAAACACAAATAATGCCTTAGTTGATGAAATGTAGTGAGCAAACGGCAATGTTCGCCAAGCACTCTGTCTGTTGTTGTCCCTTCAGCTCTTGTTTTTATCTACCGTCATTTCTCCTCACTTTTGGAATTGTGAAGTAGGCTAAATGTCTCACACGCTTATCCCGATTTCCATAATTATTTACAGGCAAAAATGGACAATTTCAGCGGTGGGGTTTTAACGGGCCCGCTACGCTGGAAACAATCGTAAGTGCCTACCTGCAGTTCATCGCGTGTAATACATTTGGAGTAGCGTAGCAACAGTACGCGTCATGGGTCGTGACCTGACTGCCGTGAAACCTCCCTATAGCCCTCGCTCAGTGGACGTCAGGAAAGGCTTGGGAGTATAGATGAGTTTTTAGTCTTGACTTAAAGGAGTTGATGGAGGGGGCAGTTCTGATGGGAAAGGGGATGCTGTTCCACAGTCTAGGGGCTTTAAAGGTGTGGTCGCCCCTGAGCTTATGCCAAGCTGAGATGGGGCTCCTAAGGGACCGTATTAGGATCCTGGAGCAGCAGCTCGATGACCTCTGTCTGGTCAGGGAGAGTGAGGAGGTCATAGAGGGGAGTTATAGGGAGGTGGTCACTCCAAAACCACGGGCGAGAGACATGTGGGTCACGCTAAGGAAGGGCAAGGGGCAGAGGCAGGAACGAGTGAGTACTTAATGTCGGTACACCTTGCAAATAAGTACTCCTGTTTGAGTACGGATGGGGGTGACAGCCTACCTGGGGGTAGCGACAGCGGACGGGCCTCCAGCACAGAGACCGGCCCTGTTGCCCCGAAACGTAGGGAAAAAAAGAAGAGGGCAATAGTAATTGGGAACTCTATTGTTAGGGGGTCGGATAGGCATTTCTGTGGACGCAGTCAGGAGACCAGGATGGTGGTCTGCCTACTTGGGGCCAAGGTCTCGGACGTGTCTCAACGCATCCAAGATATCCTGAAATCAGAGGGAGAGGAGCCTGAGGTCGTGGTACATATAGGTACAAATGACATAGGTCAAAAAAGTGAAGAGGTCCTGAAGGGAGGATTTAGAGAGTTGGGAGGAGAGTTAAAGAAAAGGACCAAAAAGGTAACAATCTCAGGATTACTGCCTGTGCCACGCGACAGTGAGAGTAGGAATGGAGCGAGGTGGAGGATAAATGTGTGGCTGAAAGACTGGTGCAGAGGGCAGGGATTCAAGTTTCTGGATCATTGGGACTTCTTTTGGGAAAGGTGGGACCTGTACAGAAAGGATGGGTTGCACTTGAACCCGAGGGGGACCAATATCCTGGCGGGGAAATTTGCAAAGGCCACTGGGGAGACTTTAAACTAGAATGGTTGGGGCGAGAGACTCAAATAGAGAAAGCTAGTAGACAGAATGGGAGGCAGGAAGCAGAAAAGGGAAGCACTCGGACACAAGAGGAGAAAGAAAAAAAAGGAAATAAACAGAGAATAAGAGGTGGGGGGTTTCTTAAATGTGTATATTTTAATGCTAGGAGCATTGTAAGAAAGGTGGACGAGCTTAGAGTCTGGATAGACACCTGGAAGTATGATGTTGTGGCGATCAGTGAAACATGGTTGCAGGAGGGCTGTGATTGGAAACTAAATATTCAAGGATTTCGTTGCTTCAGGTGTGATAGAATTGGAGGGGCAAGAGGTGGAGGTGTTGCATTGCTAGTCAGGGAAGATATTACAGCAGTGTTTTGGCAGGATAGATTGGAGGGCTCATCTAGGGAGGCTATTTGGGTGGAACTGAGAAGTGGGAAAGGTGTAGTAACACTTATAGGGGTGTATTATAGACCGCCAAATGGGGAACGAGAATTGGAAGAACAAATATGTAAGGAGATAGCAGATATTAGTAGCAAGCACAAGGTAGTGATTGTGGGAGATTTCAACTTTCCACACATAGACTGGGAAACACATTCTGTAAATGGGCTGGATGGTTTGGAGTTTGTAAAATGTGTGCAGGATAGTTTTTTGCTGCAATACATAGAGGTACCTACTAGGGGAGGGGCAGTGCTGAACCTCTTGTTAGGAAATGAGATGGGACAGGTGGCGGAGGTATACGTTGGGGAGCACTTCGAGTTCAGTGATCACAATACCATTAGTTTCAATATAATTATGGAGAAGGTCAGAACTGGACCTAGGGTTGAGATTTTTGATTGGAGAAAGGCTAACTTTGGTGAGATGCGAGGATTTAAAAGGAGTGAACTGGGACATTTTGGTTTATGGGAAGGATGTAGAAGAGAAATGGAGGACATTTAAAGGGGAAATTTTAAGAGTACAGAATCTTTATGTTCCTGTTCGGTTGAAAGGAAACAGTAAAAATTGGAAAGAGCCCTGGTTTTCAAGGGAAATTGGACATCTTGTTCGGAAAAAGAGGGAGATCTACAATAATTATAGCCAGCATGAAGTAAATGAGGTGCTTGTGGAGTATAAGGAATGTAAAAAGAATCTTAAGAAAGAAATTAGAAAAGCTAAAAGAAGATATGAGGTTGCTTTGGCAAGTAAGGTGAAAGTAAATCCAAAGGGTTTCTACAGCTATATTAATAGCACAAGGGATAAAATTGGTCCATTGGAGAGACAGAGTGGGCAGCTATCTGCAGAGCCAAAAGAGATGGGGGAGATATTGATCAATTTCTTTTCTTCGGTATTCACCAAGGAGAAGGATATTGAATTATATGAGGTAAGGGAAACGAGTAGAGTAGCTATGGATACTATGAGTTTTCAAAGTAAAAGAAGTACTGACACTTTTGAAAAATATAAAAGTGGATAAGTCTCCAGGTCCTGACAGGATATTCCCTAGGACATTGAGGGAAGTTAGTGTAGAAATAGCCGGGGCTATGACAGAAATATTTCAAATGTCATTAGAAACGGGAATAGTCCCCGAGGATTGGCGTACTGTGCATGTTGTTCCATTGTTTAAAAAGGGTTCTAAGAGTAAACCTAGCAATTATAGACCTGTTAGTTTGACTTCAGTGGTGGGCAAATTAATGGAAAAGATACTTAGAGATTATATATATAAGCATCTGGATAAACAGGGTCTGATTAGGAACAGTCAACATGGATTTGTGCCTGGAAGGTCATGTTTGACTAATCTTCTTGAATTTTTTGAAGAGGTACTAGGGAAATTGACGAGGGTAAAGCAGTGGATGTTATCTATATGGACTTTAGTAAGGCCTTTGACAAGGTTCCTCGTGGAAGATTGGTTAAGAAGGTTCAACTGTTGGGTATAAATGCAGGGTTAGCAAGATGGATTCAACAGTGGCTGAATGGGAGAAGCCAGAGGGGAATGGTGGATGGCCGTTTGTCGGGTTGTAGGCAGGTGATTAGTGGGGTGCCTCAGGGATCTGTGTTGGGTCCTTTGTTGTTTGTCATGTACATCAATGATCTGGATGAAGGGGTGGTAAATTGGATTAGTAAGTATGCAGATGATACCAAGATAGGGAGTGTTGTGGATTATGAAGAGGATTTCCAAAGTCTACAGAGTGATTTAGGCCATTTGGAAAAATGGGCTGAAAGATGGCAGATGGAGTTTAATGCTGATAAATGTGAGGTGCTACACCTTGGCAGGACACATCAAAATAGGACGTACATGGTAAATGGTAGGGAATTGAACAATACAGTTGAACAGAGGGATCTGGGAATAACCGTGCATAGTTCCCTGAAGGTGGAATCTCATATAGATAGGGTGGTAAAGAAAGCGTTTGGTATGCTAGCCATTATAAATCAGAGCATTGAGTATAGAAGCTGGGATGTAATGTTCAGATTCAGATTCAGATTCAGATTCAATTTAATTGTCATTGTCAGTGTACAGTACAGAGACAACGAAATGCATTTAGCATCTCCCTTGAAGAGCGACATAGCAAACGATTTGAATTAAAAAAAAAAAATAAGTGTCCGGGGGGGGGGGGGGGGGGGGGGGGGGGGGGGGGGGGGGGGGGGGGGGGGGGGGGGGGTGGTGATTGGCAGTCATTGAGGTACGTTGTTTAGTAGAGTGACAGCCGCCGGAAAGAAGCTGTTCCTCGACCTGCTGGTTCGGCAACGGAGAGACCTGTAGCGCCTCCCGGATGGTAGGAGGGTAAACAGTCCATGGTTGGGGTGAGAGCAGTCCTTGGCAATGCTGAGCGCCCTCCGCAGACAGCGCTTGCTTTGGACAGACTCAATGCAGGGGAGCGTGGAACCCGGTGATGCGTTGGGCAATTTTCACCACCCTCTGCAATGCCTTCCGGTCGGAGACAGAGCAGTTGCCATACCATACTGTGATGCAGTTGGTAAGGATGCTCTCGATGGTGCAGCGGTAGAAGTTCACCAGGATCTGAGAAGACAGATGGACCTTCTTCAGTCTCCTCAGGAAGAAGAGACGCTGATGAGCCTTCTTGATCAGAGTAGAGGTATTGTGGGTCCAAGAGAGGTCATCGGAGATCTTGACTCCCAGGAAGCTGAAGCTAGAAACACGTTCCACCTCCGTCCCGTTAATGTGGATGGGGGTGTGCGTGCCGCCTCTGGACTTCCTGAAGTCTACAATGAGCTCCTTGGTCTTCTTGGAGTTAAGGGCCAGGTTGTTGTCAGCGCACCATGCTGCTAAGTGCTGGACCTCCTCCCTGTAGGCCAGCTCATCGTTGTTGCTGATGAGGCCAATCACCGTTGTATCATCTGCATACTTGATGATGGTGTTAGTACCATGTACAGGTGTGCAGTCATAGGTGAAGAGGGAGTAGAGGAGGGGGCTCAGCACACAGCCCTGAGGAACGCCGGTGTTCAGGGTGAGGGTTGAAGAGGTGTGCTTGTCTAACCTCACAGACTGGGGTCTGTTGGTTAGAAAGTCCAGTATCCAGTTGCAGAGGGAGGGGTCGATGCCCAGGTTACCGAGTTTGGTGATCAGTTTTGATGGAATAATGGTGTTGAATGCTGAGCTGTAATCGATGAACAGCATTCTTACATAAGTGTCTCTGTTGTCAAGGTGGGAGAGGGCGGAGTGAAGTGCCGTTGAGATGGCATCCTCCGTACTCCTGTTCTTGCGGTAGGCAAACTGATAGGGATCCACTGTGGGGGGTAGGCAGCTTTTGAGGTGTGCCAGGACCAGCCTCTCGAAGCACTTGGTGATGATGGGGGTAAGTGCAACTGGGCGGAAGTCGTTGAGGCTTGCCGCAGTTAAAATTGTACAGGGCATTGGTGAGAACAATTCTGGAGTATGGTGTACAATTTTGGTCGCCCAGTTATAGGAAGGAGGTCAACAAAATAGGGAGAGTACAGAGGAGATTTACTAGAATGTTGCCTGGGTTTCAGCAACTAAGTTACAGAGAAAGGTTGAATAAGTTAGGTCTTTATTCTCTGGAGCGCAGAAGGTTAACGGGGGACTTGATAGAGGTCTTTAAAATGACGAGAGGAATAGACAGAGTTGATGTGGACAAGCTTTTCCCATTGAGAGTAGGGAAGATTCAAACAAGAGGACATGACTTCAGAATTAAGGGACAGAAGTTTATGGGTAACATGAGGGGGAACTTCTTTACTCAGAGAGTGGTAGCTGCATGGAATGAGCTTTCAGTGGAAGTGGTGGAGGCAGGTTCGATTTTATCATTTAAAAATAAATTGGATAGTTATATGGATGAGAAAGGAATGGAAGGTTATGGTCTGAGTGCAGGCAGATGGGACTAGGGGAAAATAGTTGATCAGCACGGACTTGTAGGGCCGAGATGGCTTGTTTCCGTGCTGTAATTGTTATATGTTACTAGACCAAGTGCAGACCCATCGGGTCTGTTCCCCCCAACGTGCGGTTGTGTGGTGTGTGGAGGCGGCATGCAGTGTCACACATTAACTATCCCCCACCCCCACCCCCCCCCCCCCCCGCACTCACGCTAATTACCCCCCTTGATATTATATTAATATTATTAATTTGCTCCTTTTACCCCATAACCACCCTATCTACTGACGCATAGCCCCCAAAGTCACATCTAGAGGGGGGGGGGGGTAGAGAGAGAGGGCAGAGAGAGAAGGGGCAGACACACAGAGAGACAGAGACACAGAGAGAGGGGCAATAGGGGTAGGGGGGGTGGAGAGGAGGGTAAGAGGGAGGGTGGGTGAGGGGGGGAAAGGTGGGGGAGGAGGGGAAGCACTCAAGTAAATGAAGCATCTTGTTATATAAGAAATGATGATGTGGATGGATTGGTCCAGTGATCTGTCTAAAAGGTATTTATCAAGTGAAGATGACAGAGAAATAAAAGTTAAGAACGGCTCTTCAGATTAGTCTTTTCAACCATATTAGAAGAAGAAGAGTAAGTTACCAGTTAAGAAGTACAATATTAAGGATGTAAAGAAACAATCTGGTCAAAAACATGGCCGGAAACCAAAGTCAAACTTGGAAAGGAAAGATTTCCCCACCGTGTATCGATGTCAGTATAAGGGTTGCTGTGCTGTTTACAGAGGAGTTGACGGACTTAAGAAACACAAAAAAGAGCAGCATGAAGAGGTGTGTGAAAGACCTTGCCCCCACCCAGGAGGTATCAAGGTGTTTGTGACCTGCAGCTCCATGTAAAGCTGATCCATATAGAAGAAAGAACATCTTTGCAGATCAGGAGGAAGTGGTCACAACTTCGGAAAGACAAACCACATTTGATCAACAATCTGGAAGTATTTTGAGCTCTATCGTATAATCAACGGATGCTAAACATTTCGAAACTGATGGACCTCTTGAAAGAGATATGCATCACGCTATCCAGGAAGCCAATGACTCAGGTGTGGTGGGTGATGACAATCAGGTCATTGATGAGCATGGCAATGATGACGTTTCTGATGAGAAGAAAAATTGACATTTTGTTCCCAACCCTGACCAGATCAATGCGATGGTGACAGTAGTGGAGAAACCTGCAAGGACGACTTTGACAACATCCCAGATATCTTTGACATGTGCCCCGAGAACAGCGCCATCAGTGAGACTGACCTGAGGAAGTTCCAAAGGGTAGGATGCAGATCGATCCTAACTGGGTAGTGCGCAACAAGGGCAGGGAGTTACTGCAGAACGCCAACTCTGACCCTGGCCTTGCTGTCGAATTTGAGGAGTTCAACGCCATCAACTTCAGTGGCACCTTCTACGTCAACCCAGACCACAATATACAGTGGCTTTGTCTTTGGCTTCCAGTCCAGCAGGCGCTTCTACTTGGTGATGTGGAAACAGGCCACCTAAAACCTGCTGGGAGAAGCTGTCCAAACCCATGGATGGGCTAGCGTCTCGCTCAAGGTGGTGAACCCCACCACAGGCTGAGGGGGGGGGGGGGGGGGGGGGGGGGGGGGGGGGACACACCTGTGCAACGCTCTCCAAAGAGACTGGCAACACCCTCAGACAGGTGCAAACTTTATGGCACAACCCCAATATCGGCTCAATATATTTTAATAAAGACATGAAGATGGAATCTGGTGCAATAACATGTGCTTCTTTCAAGGCCATAAAGAAGCCAAGATTTAAAAAAATAGCTGACGCTCCAGAGATAAGTAATGATGTGCGTTGTAGGCTGAGGATGAGCTTGATTTGGATCCAGCTTTTCTTAAATTCTGAAAAGATATCGAATCTTTCAATCATGCTATATTCAGACTTGGTAGGAGTGTTTTACTGTTAAGAAAAATCTTTAATTGTGCTAACTTTGTTCTGTGAGTGGAGCCCGAGAAGCACTGAGCAACGTTTGTGGTAATGTTTGTGTTGACACACGCAGTGCAAGTGAATCACCTACCCCCCGCGAACACCCCTCTCTCCTCATCCCCCCCCCCCGCGTTCGTTCAAAGACTCAGGGCTGGCTCCCCCATACCCCTGTTTGATCCCTCCCTCCCCCCCCCCCACAGGTTATTCAAATTACTCAACCTATCCCCCCTCAACCCCTCCCCACCCCTCTCGTCCCTCTTCTCTCTCTCTCCCATCACTCTTTCCCCCCCCTCAACTCCCTTCCCCTCTCCCCCTGGACCCGCCTTTCTACACCTTCTTTTTACCCTCACTCTCCACTCTCTCTCTCTCTCCGCCTCCTCTCTCCCCCATCCTCTCTACCCCCACCTCCTCTGGGGGAGAGACCCGCACGTCCCATCTTCAACCCCCCCCCGACCTCTCAACCTCTATACCACCCAGAAGAAAACAAACCAGAAAAAAAGTTCGGGTTTAACACTGTAGGGGGAGTGGTGGAAACATTGGGAGGGTTACCGGAAGGGGAAAGTTAATAAAAAGTAAAGGTTCAAAAAACTTGGGTGGAAGGGGACCCCACCTCTCAAAACAGGGTGGGGGAGGGGGGGGGGGTGAGGGGGGTGAGGAGAGCGTAATGGAGAGGGGTGAGGAGAGACCCCATGGTTTTCTGGGATGGTGATACGATAAAACAATGAGGGGAGGCACTTTCATGCCACTCCAAGGAGGGACGAAATATACAGGCCGAAATTTATATATCAATGAACACGTATGAATGTAGGCATCCTTTCATGTTTGACCACAATAAAAATAGTTTGGACAGCAGAGCGATGTCAGGGCGCAGAAACACTAATACACAATAACAATCCCCATTCCAAAAAACGGGGAATCCTCTTCATCTTTTCCAAACGTGATGCCGAGCTTCGACACAGGGTGGTGGGATAGATGGAGGGGCAAAAGAGGGTGGAGGTTGTTGCTAATTGCTTATCAAAGGAAATATGTACATGAACATTCCGATTGGACATTGGCAGTGAGCATGGGCATTGTAAAACATGATGGAACGTCACCTAGGCTGAGGCTACTCGGGTGCTATGAGAAATGGGACCAAGGCTCTGAAATTGAGCAACAACTTATTGGGTTAAAATGTGTCCAAACCAGGCCAAATGTACAAGCGAGGATTTGGAAGACTTAAATGAAATAAGGGGAGACAGAAACTATAAAACGACAAGTAGGTCGAACACAAGGGGGGGACACTTTAAGACTACACTAATAAACAAACACATCAGACAAAAACACTTACCAAACACAGAACATGGCCTAACTTACCAACGCAAGTAGTGAAAAAAAAAAAGAAGAAGCGGGCAATAGTAATTTTTTGCAGCATTGTTACATAGAAGGATAAACTAACTAGAGACGCAGCGGGAGAGACCAGGGTGCTGGTAACCTCCCTTAGGCTAATGAGGACGGTCATGTCCAACGTCACAGAAGATATTCGTTGGGAAAACAGAGGGAGAGGAGCCAGGTCGTGATAACAATAGGTACAATGACCAAGTTAAATAAAGGGAAGGGGCCAGAAGGCAGAACTTTCGGGACTAGGAAAGTTGTACACTTACCAAAAAATTAAACAATTTAAAACGCTAACTGCGAGGAGACGCGGACAGAAAGGATTTTTAAAAGGAAGGGGTAACCCTACGGTAGGGCAGGAGAGTAAAGCCTTGCTCTCCCCACTTGTTTGCATGGGGAGGCAGATGTCAGTTAACTGGAGCATGAATACCTTCTTTGGGGAAGGTGGACCATTTTTTAAGGATGGGTTGCCCATGAACTCTTTATGGAACCATTCGCATCCTCACTGTATCGGGAAAATTTGCATAGGCACTCGGAAGACTTTAAAATAGATGGTTAAAAGACGAAGGGGTTTGATTGACATAGTGAAAGCTCAGTAAAACAGAATGGGCGGCGGGTCACTCCATGGGGGAAATTGGGTACCCCTTCGGGGACAAAACCACAAAAAAAAAAAAAAAACAACACCAAAACCAGAGCCAAAGTGGTACGGGGGGTGTCTCTAAATGTGCACTTTCTCGTGCACCCCCCCTACAAAACAAGTAAGAAAAAAACCAAAAACAATGAAAATGAACCCCAATGACCAAAACACCTCCTGTATGGATGTTGTGGCGAATCAGTGCGAAACAATGGTGCAGAAACACACCTTCAAACAAAATCAAGTAATTCCAAGAACAGCACGTCCACCCCAACTTTCCTGCTTCAGATGTGATAGAACTTGGAGGGGCCAAGACGTGGACGTGTTGACATTGCTTAGTCAGGGAAGATATTAACAGCATGCTTTGGCAGGTGATATTGGAGACTCATCTAGGGAGACTATTCTGAGTGGAACTGAGAAAGTGGAAAAAGGTTTGTACAACACTTATAGGGGTGTATTATAGAACCGCCAAATGGGGGAACGAGGAATTGGAAGACACAAATATGGTAAGGAGTGGAAAAGCAGCTATGCGTATTAAGCACAAGGTAAGTGATTTGGGAAATTTCAAACTTTCCACACATAGAATGGGAAACACATTCTGTAAATGGGCTGGATGGATTGGAAGTTTGTAAAATGTGGTGCAGGATAGTTTTTTGCAGCAATACATAGAAGGACACTACTATGAGAAGGGGCCGTGCTGGACCTCCTGTTAGGAAATGAGAACAGACAGGTGGCGGACCTCCGGGTACTGGAAACAGCATGCGGGTCCAGTGATTCACAATACCATTAGTTTTTCCATATACTTATGGAGAGGGGGAAAAAGGACCTAGGGGTTGAATTTTGATTGGAGAAAGGCTAACTTTGATGAGACGCGAAATGATTTAAAGGATGTGAACTGGGAAGTTTGTTTATTTGGGAAAAGATGTAGGAGAGAAATGAATACATTTAAAGGGGAACATTTTCAGAGTACAGAATCTTTATGTTCCTGTTCGGTTGAAAGGAAAATAAAAAAAATTGGAAGAGCCCTGGTTTTCAAGGGAATTGACACGGTTCGGAAAAAAAGAGTTACAATAATTATAGGCAGCACGTAGTAAATGGGGTTTGCTTTGAAGCCAGTTAAGGTTTGAATGAATCTCAAAGACTTCCAAGGGTAAGAAGCTATAGGTGGCTTATATTAAGTAAGCCGAAAGTAATCCAAATGGTTTCTAACGAGGGATTAATAGCAATTAGCGAACGAGGATAACATTGGTCCATAGCGAGTCTAGAGGGACCGCTATCTGCACAGCCACCCCAGAGTATGGGGAGATATTGAAAAATGTCATTTCTTTCTTCGGTTTTCACTAAGGAGAGAAGGATATGAATTATGTGCTGGGTATAAGGGCGAAACAAATAGAGTAGAATTGGGAACTATGAGATTTTCAAAGAAGAGGGAAGAGTACTGACACTTGTGGCAGCAATAGTCAAAAGTGGATAGGGTCTCCAGGTGCCGGAACAGGATATTCCCTAGGACATTTGAGGGAAGTTAGTGTTGAAAAATAGCATGGGGCTATGACAGAAAATAATTTCAAAAATGTCAGTTAGAAAATGGGAATGGATAAGTGCGGAGGAAATTGGCGTACTGCGCGCATGGTGTTGCCATTGGTTTTTGAAAAGGGGTTCCAAGAGAGTAAACCTAGCCAAATTATAGAAAACCTGTTTTAGTTTGACGTCAGGGTGGTGAGGGGAAAATTAATGGACAGATATTACTTAGAGATAAATATATAGATTAAAGCATTTTCTGGAAACAACAAACAGGGTCTGATTAGGAAACAGTCCAAACATGGAATTTGTTGCCTGGAAGGTCATGGGTTTGAACTAATCTTCTTGATTTTTTGAGAGGTTACTCGGGGAAACAGTTGATGAGGGGTTTAAAGCAGTTGGATGTGTATCTTTATGGACTTCAGTCAAGGCCTTTTACCTTTTGGACCAAGGTTCCCTCATGGACGGTTGGTTCCTTTAAAAAAGTTTTCAATGGGTTGGGTATTAAAAATGGTGGAAGTAGGCCAAGATGGATTTTCAACCCCAGTGGCTTGAATGGGGAAGATGCCAGGGAGGGAGTAATGGTTGGATGGTTTGTTTGTCAGGTTGGGAAGCCAGTGACTAAGTGAAAGGGGATCTGTGTTGGTAGGTCCACTTGTTGTTTGTTCATGTACATCAATGAGCTGGGTGATGGTTTGTGGGTAAATGGATTGAGTAAGTATGCGATGATACGTAAGATAGCGTGGGGTTGGGGTTTAATGAAGTTAGGTGTCAAAGTATACAGGCGAGATTATGCACAGTTGGATGAGTGGGACCTTGAAAGATGGCAGGATTGGGTTTAA